>NC_052510.1:32951342-33251342 GCF_014356525.2 Nilaparvata lugens
AGAGATACGCTGGAGGAACACCTTACAACACTCAGCATTACTTGCCCCCTTGTATTATATTATATGTACTAGTAGTTCTGTGAACAGTAGACCTCATGAATTTCCCTCATCCACAAGTATCTGATGTCACCTGTTCTAGTTGATTCATTTGAATCACAATTCACAGTTGAATCATAATTTACTCTTAAAACTGTTATTTGTTTTCTCCAAGATCAAAAACTCACTTATGTTTATAAACTCTGTTCACGTTTGTATCCCATATGATAATTTATCCAGTTCCGTGATAATCTATCCATCTGATAAAAATATTTCTCAACTATTTTAAAATTAATTTTTTCAATCAAGAATATTATAATTTCTTCAGCATTATTTAGTTCATTGTTTTATCGTTTTTTATTTTATTTTCAATCACCCATTAAATTAGTTTTTCAAATGTGGAAAAATATTGAAACCCTACCTTATAGAAATAGACGCGGCCAGACATCTGTGTTATGCATGCAATGAATAATCCTATCAGCTGATTGATTATGAATAATTCTTTAGTCTTATTAATCCTATCTTCAAAGTAGATGATATATAGTGATAATCAGAGTATGGAGGAATTCCTTTTCCTTTCATATTATCCTTAAAATCCAAAATTTCGAAAACTTTGTGTATACATCGACGCGCAGTTGAAAAAGGATATTCCTGCCAAATCTCATCGAATTCTATCAACGCGATTCGCGGCCGTAATCGCGTTACATACAGACAGACAAAAGAAAATCCGAGTTAAAACATAGACGTGCGGTCAATTATGTTATGGAAGTGGATGACCTGCAATCAAGTCGAGAAAAAAATTAATATTGCATATGAATGCAATTAAGGAATTTGGCTACTTAATATTGTTGCATGTAAATGTAAAGTCATCTCTCTCACATGGGCCATATGAGATGGCTCGTATAACATAATATGAGTACTGATGACACGGCGTTAGTAGCATCAGATTATCTAGGCAGTAGCCTTTTTTGACCACCTTTCAACTTCACACAGCAGCATTATCTACTTTATTGGGCTTTTTCAACATATCTCTGTACTTTGGGAGGGTATTATTTACTTTTTCACTCCTTGGCCCTACAGAGCCCTTTCTGGCCCAGGTTGTTGTTGTTTAAAATGCCTCTCTTTTTGTCTTATTTTCAACATCTTCAGATGAAAATATGGACGAGGATAAGAGGGATTTCTCCATATAGTACAATACAGTATGCCCATTTCTCATTATATAGAGAGTTTCTAAAGAGAGCGAGTGAAAGGGAAGGATTTTATCCAGTTAGATATCTGATTTATGAATGTTTTATCAAAGTAGGTTAGTTATAAACAGTGGCGTAACTAGTCTGACTGCGCCCCAATGCTAGTATTCCTTTGCGCCCCTATTCGTAGACTAATTCACAAGAAAACCTCTCATACGAAACTAATGACATTTCTTTGTACTTGCATACTGTTTCGCTACACACGGCATTTGGTCCAGTCTATGAAGAGTTATAGAGGGAAAAGTTTGGAAGACAACCCGCAGCTCTGTTTAGGATAGTAGGTTAATATATCAAAAGTCCCCACCCCTGCACACTGTACTACGGTGGTATAATAATAATAATAATAATAATAATACGGTGGTTAGGGTGGTTCAAAAGTACCATTTTTGGGTTTCTTGCAAATAACTCGAAAATTATGCATCTTATGGACATTTTTACTCTAAACAAAATTTATTAAAGCTTACATAATTTCCTACAATATTGATCCCGAAACTTTTTCTATATATTTTTTTACTTTTCGAGATATCCGCTCTCAAAGGTGTGACTTTTGAGAAAAAAACACATTTTTCTTAAATTTTTCTCTATTTTTGATCTTATAACTTTTTGAATACCAATGGAGAAATCCATGCTGTTCATTTCAATTGATGTATAATTTTACAAGTATACGCATTTCACCACGACTATTGCAGCAGGTTAAGTGTTGAGTGTGAAATCTTCAGTTTTGCAACAACAGACAAAGGAATTTGGAATATTTTGAACACAATTTTTGACTTTGCAGCTTTGTTGGGACCAGTTAGGGGGTGAATATATCAAAAGTCCCAATCCCTACCCCTAGTGAAGGGATGAGGGTGGTTCAAAAGTTGAATTTTTCAATGTTTTGCCTACACGTTATATCTTGAGAAAATGCGTTCAACCGACATGACTAACTATTCAAAAAAGAAGGTTGTTAAATTCTCTACAATTTTTGTTTAGTATGGAGTTTTGTGATTTTCCCAAAAATTTTCGATTTATTCACTCTTGAAAATGTGAAATTCTTAAAATAACAGCTTTTCGTCCGATTTTTTGCTCTTTCAGGGCGTATAACTCACTAACAATGCATCGTGAAAATGAATGCTTATCGTAGAACTGTAGAGCATTGATTTCTCTTCAATTTGAGGTTTTAATTTTCTTATTTCATATTTCCCTTTCATTGTTAGTCCATTGTAGTGGGTGAAATTTTCTATTCTTTAAGAATTGATCATTTGACAATGACATTTGAGGAGTGTGTCTGGTACAAAATTTATGACTAGAAGGTCAATGAAGACTAGTTGGGAGGTAAACATAGCAAAAATGCGCATCTCTAACCGTCTGTTGAAGTTGTGGAACTGCTAAGTTGACACTTGTTGCAGAGTTGAAAATTTAACCCCCACATTGAATTTACTATAACAATGAAAGGAGAATATGAAATGGTGAACTAATACAGAGTGTTTGAAAAAGAACTCCCTAGTTTTAGATATAAATTTAATGTATAAATTAATGGAAAATTCCATGAACAAGTACATACAATGAAGAGAGAATCTTCAAGCTTTGTTCAACATCAGTTAACTTCAACATGGGATCCATTTGTTGCCCTGCAAAAGCCGAGACGATATTCAAGCTCTGGATGAAAAACTGTTATTTTAATAATTCCACACTTTCAAGAGCGTATATCTAAAATAATGTTGGGAAAATCAAAAACTACTGAACAAAAATTGTAGAGAATTTATCAAGCTTCATTTTTGAATATTTAGTGATGCCGGTTGAACGCATTTTTCTCAAGATATAAACATGTAAGTAAAACATTGAAAAATTCAATTTCTAAACCACCCTCACCCCCTTACCACAGTGGGTAGGGGTGGGGACTTTTGATATGTTTACCTCATCCTCACTACCTTAAACAGAACTGCGGGGTCGAAAATTGACTTCCAAACTTTTCCCCTCTATAGGTACCCTTTTTTTAGCATTCATTGCCTGGACTAATATATACAATCTCTATCCACTTGCAGAAAGATTAGTCGAAGAAATATAATAGTCTAATTATAATTATTGGTAAATATAATAGTCCCTGCTAAGGTATTGTTAGTAGTACCAGAGATAAAGTAAAAGTAACTCCGTGGCTAAATATTCCGATAAACTACAAAGAGTCTTGCTTCAATTTTTTTGTAATAATTCTCTAGAATACGGTATCAGTTTTTCACGCCCCCAGGCCTGCGCCCCAATGCACCGCATTGGTCGCATTGGCGTTATTTATGCCACTGGTTATAAACCTTTTAATATATATTGTCATAAAAGAACTTCGTTCTAAATACTTTTGTCCTCATATGAATCAAATGAATATGCCCCACTGAATGTGAATCAAATCTGGAAGTGATGGAATTACTGGTTCACTCGTTTGCTGGGGAAAATACCTATTTGAATACATAAAAATGAAATGATTATTAAGTACTATTACTGTACTTCTTATGATAAGTACATTAAAATGGTAGAGGGTTGAGTAGAGGGATTGATCTGAAATCAAACTTAGCACCCCCCCCATTTGCCAAGTAGTGATTTATATTAAGAGTAATATAATGAAGAGAGTAGACGGTAGACTGTCTATTCTTAAATCTGTTTTCTTTGGAATGAGATGGTTGCCTTCAAATGTACTCTTGAAAAAGTTGAAGGTAAAAAAATACCATGCTAAAAAATTGAATGTAATATTGGCTGTTGTTCAATGTATCAATCGCAGTTCAGAGAAGTTCTATGACAAATAGTAGTTTTGGTGTTAGTCTCAGTGTTGACTTGATGATGTGCACACACCAGCCCGAAGCAATTGTCGCCCACAAACGTGAGTGTTCACTTTTTCACTTGAAACTTTATCTCATTCAATGTCATTTATCAGCAAGAAGACATGATTAATCAATAATCACAAATATCCCCACGGTGGTAATATAATACCATTTATTCATAACGAATATAAATATAAATACCAATTTTTGTCCCAGTCTATGATTAATCAATGATCATGAAGTGCTTCGTATGATTAAAATGTAAAAATGGAAACTTAAAAAATTGTTGACATTATACTGTATATTGTCGGATCAACACAAATGGTAGGCTTATACTCTATTATGATCAGAGAGTATAGAATGTAACATTTAATTACATTTTGTATAGAATGTTAGTCTCCAATAATGATCTGTAGCAGTTAATGTAAAAATGGAAACTTAGAAAACTTACGTTGTAGGTACACTAAACTTGTTCTAAGTAGATACTGTGACCCCTTGCGCCTTGACCCAATGTTTTCACAAGCTTTGCTTGTAGATTCTCAATCGTTTTCTCTTGATCATTTATAAATCGTAGACTTATAAATCCCTCTTATTGTAGAGCATAAAAGCATAAATTATTGAAACTCAATGAAAATATATTTATTTCTTCACTCCTAATACAGAGTTTTAAAATCGCAGCATTGTTCTTGTTCTATGCAGATTCGTGTTCTTGTTCTTGTCCTTGTTCTATGCAGCATGGTGCATTTCCCTCTATACTAGGATATTATAAGTTTGACAATAGTCCTTGTTTCATTGAAAAATTTCTACTTTATATGGAGAACGATAATTATTGTTAAGAATATGTTTGATGAAAAACAAAAGTTTTTGCCTAATAATATGACGAAGAACCAAAATTACCAAAATATACTACTTCTTCATGATAAACAAGTCAATTTAAATTTGTAAAAGGATTACTCGAATAAAGTTTCTGAAGGTAGTTTCTATTAATTCATACAAGATACTACAAATTAGATTTCGATTATTTTGTTCCTCAATCATTCTCTAGTTACCATATTTAGTAACTGACTTTTTGTTTTGTTTCTGGTACGTTAACTGTTAGGTATGGGTTATTGTGGTATAGTTTACAACCGATAAATCCTTACTTTGAACAGGATCCAATGCTAAGTCATTCCCTAGCATGTATATGTTGTGACTCATAGCTTTTTTAAAGTTGGATACCGGTTATGCAGATACTAGCCTGAATGATAGCTGCGTGCCACATTTGCACGAATTTCCGTGTAAGAACAATTATTATTGCCAGAGGCTGTTAACATTGAAATACTCTAAGAGCAAAGATAACCTACAAAATGCCGGCGCTTGTATCTCTTCAACGCCCTTTCATTACATGGAAAGAAAGACAGATGAAAGAAATTAAGTGGAAATTTGATGGCGCTGTGAGATTTTATCTGGTTGAAGTTGTTTCAAAAATAGTAACCGGTTTCTGAAACTGTATTAAATTTCTTCCTACAATTAGAATTTTAAATTCTTTGGTATTGAACTTTAATAGTTTATTGTTAAAATGATGATCTTGTTTTATGAGTTGAGTGTGATATTTTCGGTAGGGCTATAGTTTCATTTAGGAGTTTGGAATGAATTCCAAATATTTAGAATTTATATTTATTTCCAATACTGAAATGTACCAACTTATTATGGCACCGTTTAAGATTAGGTGTATCCTTTTACTTTATATCAATGTACCAGATTATTATTTCATTATATTTCTTTCAATATTGTTCATTTCTTCTTATTATTATTATTTCATTGTTCCAGGTGAGTGATGAAAGAAGTTCCCTAATTGGTTGATCTGAACTTGTGAGTAAAAAAATAATTTTAGAATTTCTTATTGGGATTTTTTTTTCATCATGAAATGCCATCAAAATGGAAAACAATAAATATTTCTGTGATATTTTAATAAATTAATATTGATTATGCACATGAGAATGTTGTACAATTTGAAGTACAGAATAATGCCTCTGCTCTCATTATACCATATTTTTTATACTATATAAACTACTTTAATTATTGTAAAAACGTGTTATTCATCCATATCATAATATATTATTTATGTATCATTAGACTATATTCTATAAAAATAGTAGAAATACTCGGCATTATTCATTGATAGAAATTCAAGTTTACGAAAATGCATAATAGGCCTACAGTAATAAGTTTTCCACAAAACAAAAAGATTCATATAAGTAGATTTCATCATTCTTGTGATTGTGACTATTTTTTCTGTTTCTTTTAATTTCCTATCAATTGAAGGTCTATTCATTCGAGAGATTTACATTTTGGGCTATTATACAAGGTGCGCCAGAGAAACTTACTTATTCGAAAAAAATTCTCGTACGTTGAATTACTCGTGTAGAGGGGTAGGAGGGGGCGCATCTGGAGGGGTTGGTTCTCAAGTTTATCCTCCCTCAAGTAAATTAGCCATCACGCTCTGGTCTAGACTTCCGCGCTCGATTCGAAATTCCTCCCCACAGATTCCTGGCCATAACTCCTGGTCATAATTCGTTCCTGGCCTCTGGCCATATATCGATTCTGTCATGGGTCAACTCATTTCAGGAGTGTAGAAGTGTCGCTAAACCCTGAAATGGACTTCAACGAACCATCATAACTCAGAAAATATCTAAAGAGTGAGGCAGTCAGTTGTGCGTTCTCCCAGGCGTTAGCCTCGCAAACACGCAGCTGCTATGGCAATTTCTAACTCCACTGTTCGACGAATTTTCCATGAAGACCTTCAACTTCATCCCTATAAATTGGCTGTAGTTCAAGAATTGACTGAACGTGATTTTGTTGCCCGTCAAAATGCATGTGATATGCTGATTGACAACCTGCCTGAAGACGCGGTCATTTTTTTTTTAGTTACAAGGCTCATTACCACATGCGATTCGACAATGCGATTTTATATGGGGTTATTTGGATTCTTTGGTTTATGTCGATCGACCACGGACCATAGCACACCTCAAGAACAACATTCGCGACGTCATTGCCAACATACCGATTGATATACTGCAACGAAATTTCAAAAATCGACTTCATCAGTGTATGCGCAATGGGGGTCGCCATTGGTCTGACCTCATTTTCAAGACTACATGGAAAAAAATTGGGATATTGTATCCTCATATTAAAAATATAGATTAAAACAATAACTAAAGTACTTTTGTTTTTATTGACCTTTCAAATAAGTAAGTTTCTCTGTCGCACTTTGTGTAAGAAAAAGTCGAAGACATATTCAAAGCAGTACAGGGGAGAATCTGTTATGGGTTGAGTTGAGCCTCTGATTCAATCGTAATGGATATGGGCTTGTACTGTATATTATATTTCAAAAAAATTGAATAAATCAATGGATGAGTAGATAAAGAAATAAAACATGAAAACAAGAAGAGAAAAACACAAGTGAATTTCCTTGGTCTGGATGTCATGTGTGTTTTCTCGAAAGTATTTGAACTATACAATAATTTATAAAATTCAAACGGTAAATAGTAGAGGAAATTGGAAATAATGGCACAATATTCTGTGAAATATAGCACAGGTTTATTAGTAGCATGGTAGTTTGGAAGCGTTGACCGCCGGCAGAACACGTGGAATCTCCAGGTCACGCAAGGTCAGTACTTGCACGTACATCCATCCACCGATCCACCTCTTCCTCTCTTCCAGTTGTTGATGTTTCTTCGTGAGCTGTGGTCTCTGTTATCTTCTTCTACTTCTTCGAGCAATGCTGTGTAACAGCTGCCCTGTCATTTTTCTATGGTCATCACATTCCATTCTTCTTTCTTTCTCTTTCTCTTTTCTACGTCTAGCAATCCATTATTCGTTGTTTCATGGAGTGAAATGGCCAATGGCCGTAAAACGATAGCACTCTAGTTATTTGAGTCATTTTCGTATTGTTGTTGGTTCACAAAATCTGTTACATTTGTTTATCTAAAGTCGTTTATTGGTATAACGCTGATATTCTTTAAATGCAATGTTCAAATCTTGTTTGAATGCTGCTCGTTTTAAGCTAGATTCACACAATATGCATTGATGTTCATCATTATGTTGGCATCAGTGACTTAGCGAAGGGGGGGGGATTTCTGTTTTCTGTAACGTGTCATATCAAACTACATACGTTCCTGTGTAAGTTTGTTTGATGAATATTCCTTTGTCCCAAATGTATACGTAAATCGAACTGTGCAGTGATCATTGGTTCAAATACTTTGTCGGCTGAAATATTTTTTTTCGGGTTATAATTCCCCCACCCATGAGCCCAAAATGAGGCCCAAAAATCCAACACTAAAAATGCAGTATATTAATCTATAATGCACCTCAAATAATTTATTGAACTACAATATTGTTTTCTGAAGTTGAGAAATATTAAACTTATTCAAATGATTTGCAATCGGCTACAAGCAATCTCATTGGTAGTACATTGAATGAAACCATCTTGCCTAAATGTGGATAGTTTTAATTAAAAACAAGCAAAAACATTTGTCTACATGGTAGGGTATGCTAGAGATAAACTTTTTCTAGCGCCTAAAAGTACTTATCCCCACGGTATTTGCGGAGCGCGATTTACCTGCAGGTTTTTGATAAAAGTTGGTATCCTATTATATCAAGGGAGCAATTTCTGTATATCTGTTTATTTATGTTCAACGGATCTCGAGAACGGCTCTAACGATTTTCACGAAATTTGGAACATAGTAGGTTTATGATATAAAAATTCGATTGCACTAGGTCTTATCCCTGGGAAAACTCGCTGAAGGACATGGAAAGGATAATTTATTCTTGGTAAAACAGATGATAATTTCGTCGTCTGTCGATAAAAGAAGATGTGAGTGCCTGTGTTGGAGAGTGACAGAATTATTTCCAGCTGTGTAATCAATCAGCTAGAAATTTTTTCTAGCTAAACAATTAATCGACTTGATCAACATAATCTGATTTGTTGACATGACATGATAATCCTTCTAAACTAGAGTATATCATAATTTTCAAAGTTGATCATTATTTGAAAATTTTAAGTGTTATTTTGTTATTCAATTTGGTTTGTAAATGATCTAAATTAGAACTTTCTTGTTTTCAAATGTTTGAACTGAAAATTGAACCTGAATTCAAGTGTATGGAACACAACCTACTTTCTGGACTATTTATAGTGTATAAATCAAAATTCGGGGAAGAAACAGTTTTGGGCTGTGCCTGTTAGTCCTTCCCCAATCATTTTAAAGAATTGTGTTCGGTTTATCAAAAGTCAATAAATAAATATAACGAGTGAAGCTCGGTGCCCCGATATTTTGAAGTTATTACTGATAAAAGTAATCAATTTTGTGCCATTGATTTCTATCGAAACCATCGATTCTCCATTTATAATTCCGACATCAGGGTTCATCGTCACTCACCAATTATTAAAACAGTTTGTGAAGCAATAAATTTCCCAAGCTCACGCATTCAATTTTTTCATAAGAGTTTTAAATCCCGTGCATGTTTTGAGTAAGTGAAAGGAGTGAACGGGGGAGCACATGTGATTTATGCAAAAAGGTAGCATAGCTTAGAAGGGTGACGCGTCGATTAGTGTAATATGCACGATCAATTAATTTTTCAGTTATGATTTTATCGTACACGCATGGAAGAGTATGCTGAACTGATTGTTTGGTCAATAAAAAATAATAGATTTCAGGATTGTTAGTATGGGTTATAGATTTTTAAGTGTGCATCCAGCTAAAGTTAGTCATGAGATGCATCAACTATTTGGTGATACGAAGTTCGCCGGGCCTAGTTAGATATAAAGAAGATATGGATAAGGAAATGGCGAAACAGCATTCAATCACTTACACGCCCGTCACTAGAATGCGCGTATGGCGGATAACCATTGTAGAGCGGGCAGTTGGAATAATATTTGGTCAGAACACAGACCACAGTCTACTCCACTTGAAGCACCCGCGTTCATGCGGGTTAAAAACCCTTGTCCTTTAATATATAGAACACTATATTAAATATTGCCCTCTGCACAAGCAACATAAATGGCTTTACACAAATTGGCAACAGCCCTTTTTTGTTGATTACATAAATTCCTAGTTTCTATCAGATTTTTGTCGTTTTTTTTTGTTTTCCTCTTTGATCTTGGGGGGGGGGGGCAGGTGCCCTCTTTGACACCCCCCCTTCCTTGGATTCGCCAATGGATGGGCATACCTTGAGACTCAACTATAAAATATAGTCAATATAATATAAATCAATGAGATATAATATAGTCAAAATATACAGGATGGGTGAAAAGTCCGAGAACGGCTTAATATCTCATACACAAAAGTAATTTGATGGTAGGTGTGATTGGGGAAATTGAAAATACTACTTTACTATAACTTCAAAAATCTTGTCCGCCATATTGAATGCAACTTTATTTTTTTAAATAGGAAGGTGGTCATGCGATACATGATTTCGATACGAAATTTCAAGAAAAATGAATGGTGAAAACCGCACATCGATATCTCAAACCGCTCAAAAGATATTCACATTATTAATCAATACCACTCAAGTTTATCATTACTTATATATGCATGATATTGATTAATAATGTGAATATCTTCTGAACGGTTTGTGATATGGATATGCGGTTTTCAGCATTCATTTTTTCTTGAAATTTCGTATCGAAATCATGGCATGACCACCTTCCTATTTAAAAAAATAAAGTTGCATTCAATAAGGCGGATCCAAGATGGCGGACCAGATTTTTGAAGTCATAGTAAAGTGGTATTTCCAATTTGAGTAGGATCCCCCAATCACACCCACCGTCAAATAACCATTGTGTATGAGATATAAGCCGTTCTCGGACTTCTCACCCACTCTTTATAATATAAATCAATGAGAGTATTGTTGAATTATTAGTGCCTTACTTCGACACTCTAATAATCTTAAGACATTTATTTATTAGTTGTCACGTTATTTTTTATAATTTAAATAACGATTAGCCTCCTGCTTGGCATCAATCGGTAGAGCATGAGAATATTTTAATAATTATAAAAAATCTGGTCGTTGTTTTTACTAGGATATAGTCTCATAAAAATCTTTATAGGCCCAGATATGAGCTTCCACAATAATACTGATAATTTATAAAAATATATATATAAAACTTATCCTATAGTATTGAGGAATAAAAATAAATCGTACACCATAAACAATTTGATACATATATTAACAAATATCTCAAAAAATAAATCAGGGCAAAAATATGCAGAGCGACAGAAATATATAATATAAGACAAAACAATAATCGTAATCAATAAAATATCACAGGATTACTTATGTTACATCTTTAATAATTTATTTGCCTTTGGACGATATCCAAAACATAAACTGAAAAAATAATAATTTATAAATTCTTATCATTTGTAGAAATATATACAAATATATTTGAATCGGCTCACTATTGCCGCCTATCAATTGCCACTATTTGATTGGTGCATGCAAATTATTATAGTATTCATGCGCCTAGTAATTCCTACTTCCTTAATACATTTAATTATTTTTGTTGGGGTTTTTTAATATGCTTTTTACATGCAAAGTAATTTTTTACAGATTATAAGTTGTTTCGTATATTACAATAATTAGCCACGTGGGACGTTTAGTTCCTCAAGTTGCATACTGTTTTGCCACAATAAGTTTCTGCCAAGGTGTTTGGTCAGATTCTATGTTATGCGACTCGGTCGATCATTAGGTCGCCGATCATTAGATGTTTTATGCCTAACCTCAAATTTTCAATATTTTATATAATATTATACAGTAGCAAAAATTATTTCCATTCCTATTCGGCTGTTGTACAATTTGGCCATGATGCCTGATATTATCTAATCTTTAACGTTATCATCTTTGGCGATATCAGCCTATTATTTCACTTAGACCTATAAATTTTTCAAATAGGAATTTTTATTTATCCATCCAAATTTAAATACGTTACATAGTTCACAAAATTTCAATGTTGAAAATCAACTCCACCTGTAGATTGCTACTTACCACGTGTATTATTAAGCAACAGGTACCATTTTGGCACAAGGTCAACGTCTCCATTTAGAAATGATGCGTGAGACAAAATAGCTCTGGTCTCACTGGAAGTGGAAAGGAAGAAAGCAAAAAATAACTTTTACTGTCTGTTCACCTGGATTAAGACGCGCACATCGCGTGCTAACTAAACTTGGCCAAACCTCCTAAATAATGTCATTAGTTTAAATTGCACGTCAGACTTGCATAAGTCTATCAACTCAAATATCAGCTTGGATAGGTTGTCAGTTAAACGTCGTATGAATAAATTGTGTGAAGAGAAATATGTTATTATTGCGACAAGTGGATTCTAGTAGAGGCATTTCCTGTCTTGAATTTGTGTAACAGGTTCACTGACCAGTGTCTTCTGATCCACTATGAATTTACTGGCGATTTAATAATATTATAAATTGTTAAAAATCTAAATTATTTTTAATAAATGATTATTATTAGTGTATAAGAATGGTAAAAATATATGAATCGATACTTAGGCTGGTAAATAAAGTGGAGCAGTGGTTTTCCAAGATCTGATAGGGGGGTGGTAATCAGCTTCGTGCATGTTTTATTTCAATTTAGCTTCCCATACTAACTTAATATACCATACAAATAATACAAATGTTGATATATTTAATTGTATAGAAGTAGTGCATTTGTATTTTGACAAATTTATTTTTTTTCAAATGAACAAACTCAACAGAATAGGAAAAAACTATAATAACTTAGTACTAATACATCATAATTAATTTACCATTATAGTACACCTCACGAATTTCAGATTATCCTACTTACACAACTAATCAAATAGGTACTAGTAAATTGACAAATTCTCCAACAATAACAAAAATAGTTAATGTGAAAGTGAACTATACAAATTGCTCTAAATAATAAGTAGATATGAAGATTTCTGCCTTTTTATTGCCTAACTAGCAGGTAACCCGTGATTCGCAAGGGTCTATTTCGAAACTTTACAAACTGAAAACGTGACGTAATGAGATATTGGAAAATTGAAAATAGGCCTTTAACCATCCTCGGTTAATAAAGAATCTTTATGCAAAATTTCAAGTCAATCAGTCCAGTCAAGTATCGTGATGTATGCGTCAAGTATGCGTCAACCATAATTTTCCTATCCCGTACGTGTGTATAAGCCAGTTCTCTACATTATTATAGTAGGCTATAGATGATGTATAGATGGATGATTTATCGGTATCTTTGAATTAGAATAACTTTTGAACGGTTTGAGAAATCGATGTGCGGTTTTCACCATTCATTTTCTTTCGAAATTCTGTATCGAAATCATGTATTATATGACTACCTTCCAATTTAAAAAATGAAGTTGAATTAAAAATGGCGGTTCCAAGATGATGAGCCAAAATTTTGATGCGACAGAAAATCAGTTATTTTTATTCGAATTGGTTCCCCAATCATCCCTATCATCTAATCTCCTTTTTAAAAGAAATGTTCAGCTGTTTCTATACAACAACTGAAAGAATGACAAATTGAAAACTTGACGTACTGAAATCTTGAAGAATTGAAAATAGGCCTATAACCATCCTCGGTTAATTAAGAATCTACATTCAAAATTTCAAATTAATCAGTTGAGTAGTTCAGGCGTAATGATGCGTCAAACATAATTTTCCTAATCCTTATGGATAAGCTAGTTCTTTCCTTTATTACAGTTGAGAGCCAGTTCAGAAAAGGAAGTCTCACTAAGCTAATAAATAATAATTTGAATAGGCCGCCAGAGGCTATGTCCAGTCAACTTGATGATGTCATGAATTGACTTAAAGTGATCAATGGGAAAATGATAATAATGGTATTTGTTAATTAAAAGGCAATTTGTGAACTTAATGGGTTAGGAAAATAATTTATATTATGATCGTCACAACTAAAATGACAAATTATAAAATAGTTATATTCTGAAGCAGGGAACCCACTATGCCGTCACCGTCAGGCGCCGTCCGGCACCGACCGTCACCGTTGCATACCGGCAACATTGCTTTGCGTTGTTTTAAATGAATGGCAAACCACTATACCCGTCCGTCACCGGACACAACCGTGTCCGTCAGTCACCGTCGGCCACCATTGCTGTTTGGGGCATTCTTGCCGGATAGCCGGTCCGTTTTTTATCACTCTTCCAGTCGACATTCAATTTAAATCTTGCGAAAGTTCTAAAAATAGTGTTTTTACTATTGTTTCCTTATTTCCATTTATATTCCAACTTGAGTATTATTATTATATCATCAATTTGTTCTCATAATGCAACTTAATTCACTATTCAAATGTTAATGGAATCGCTAAAAAATCTAATGAAAAAGGAACATGACATTTATAAATTTACTTACTTCAGTGTCATGGCCAGCCACTCCTCAGGACCAATGACCTCACAGAAGTTACTGTGTTTCACTGGGAATTTCAGTAACTCGAGCAATTCGTAGAACTTCTTTGGAGTCATGCGGAAATATAAAAATAACTTAGCATCGTCTTTTTTCAAGTCAAACAAATGATGAAATTCACCATATTCGTTTCTTCTTCTGAAGATTTCGTGCACCCAGTACCTATGCTTCCTCCGTTTCTGTATATCTCTTCTTCATCAGCACATGCTGCGGCTATTACTAGCAATTCCTCGTCTAATGAACTCTCCATCGCAACTGATGCATTTCTTCTGGTTAGTTCCGTTTTCTGACAGAGCTAACCAGACGGGCAAGTGGGTTATCGCCGGATAAATGACGGTGAAGGCGGCGACTGACGGTGACGGTCGGTGCCGGACGGCGCCTGACGGTGACGGCATGGTGGGTTCTCTGCTTCATTGGGTTCGTAATTCAAAAGTCAGCTGACTCTTGAGGAAGAAACGAGAAAAATTTTGTGATGCTTGGTCTTGTTCCCGATTTTTCTCCTGACTGGTGTGATACAAATGTGAATTATTGATCTCAACTGTTTTTAAATGTTTTATTTGTTTTCTCAATGTAAATTACAGTTGGAGCTGAAAAATTAGAAACTCAAATGATATAAAAAGTAAAATTCAAGTTGAATTCAGTTTGCTCAAATAATCTATCACAAATGTAAACTTAGTAGTTTAACCCAACACGTTCAAATTGAACTGAAAGCGAAAAAAATAATTTCGCTCTCAAACAAATTAGACGAAGGGCACGTAAGTAATAGATTTAGTGGCCACTAGTTTTTAAGACAGGCAGTTAAATTTATCTAAAAAAAAGAAGTCTTTACATGAGACTTAATAATACAAATTTTCTTGTGCCAACTTGTTTGTCAACACAAATATTCCTATTGAATATTGTCCTAATCACTTTGAGCAAATAATAAGCTGCATATCCGATACAAGTGTTCTGGTCTCTGCGAGCATTTCAAACTAGTAGTATTATATATCATCTTGTAAGGTTAAGTTCTGGCTTATCTACGGTAGCCTATAGTTCTACCACCCAACTGGCTATTCGAGCAAATAATCGTCAAGGAGGCCCTGAGGTAAGTCAATCATAGAATTTCTATCATTTTATTAGAACAACCCTTACACAGCATAGATAACTGAAGAAGACATAATACTACTTGAAAACCTTACAGTATCATATTGGTTTTTTCAATAAATTTCTAGTATCGATTAGATCCTCCTCAATTTGAATCAGGCAGCCTTTTGTTTCCCTATTCCAAACAAAATACCTACAATATTCGTTTCACTCCGAACTTGTGTCTGATAGTACATTCTAATACTGAAGAATATAAATTATTACTAATTTTATTGTGATCTATTCATGTTTTTCTTACGAACTTCAATGATACAACATGAAATCTATGTTAATTTTTACTGGTGGCAAAATTTTACATTAAATAATTATCTGATGAAATCCAAGTTCAACTGCAATGAATACAAATTCCTTCAAAAAATAATTTATAATAATACGTTTTGAAGAAAAAAATTAATAACAAAAAAAAGTTGGAATCATCGGGATTCGATCCGGGAAACTCTCACTCCTTAAGCGAGTGCTCTAACATTACGCCATGGATACCTCTCGATATTGAATGTCTTGTAACAACATTATAAGTCTTTTATAAAAACACATTTTCGGCCTACAACAATGTTTGCCGTTTGGAACTTCATGAAGCATGAATGAAATTTGAACAAAAATTCTGAAAAATCTAGAAGGAAAATTGAAATTTGGGCTTCAAGGTGCACGTGATTGATATTTTTAGAATCTATGTGCAAAATTTGGTGATCTAAATCATTCCCATTTTTCCGTTATGCAATCCACAAGTTGACATGTTTTGATGCGAACAAACACAACCCTACTCTCTCTTATTATATAGAATATTCTTTCTCAATCATTTCAGCCCTATTAATAATTTCAAGATTAACGTGTGTATTAGTGAGTTACACATAGGCCTTTGCCGCTTTCGATTGGTAGAACTGATTGGTTGAATTGGCTTGTCTGTAACTGAATCTTAAATATAAATAATATCAATTTAAATCGGTATTAAAAGAGATTGAAATGAATAATTTACAGCAATATACAACCACTGTACTTGACTCAAATAAAGATGTAAATTGAAGGACGTACAGTGAGAGAGTGACAGTTTCTGATTCATTTAATTCAGACGCGAGATAATTGTTGCAATTCGCATTGTGCCAATTCGACTGTAATTACATTTGCGTCTCTCATAAGTCTTCTCGTTGAATGTGACGTTGAATCTAAATACTGAATGGAGAAGATTTGAGATATAGATGTGATGTGGAATAAAATAGAATACAGATAGAGTAGAATGGAAGATGATTTGTGGATATGCAGGCGTTCTATGACCTGCCATTCACTCTCAGCGTCATAGTGTCGAATGTAGACTTAACTAGTAGTGCAGACTGCAGTGCATTCTGCTATAGGTATTTGCCATTCTCGCATGCACTCAATTTCACGCTTTCTTTTTATGCTAATTCAGTCTGCGAATCTGTCTCTTTATATCCTGTATAATCGCGTTCCACTTCTATCATATTCATTCAAATAGCCTATACAGATATTCATATTATTTTATTCAAAATGCAATAATGATGTTAAGATTGAAAAACGCATGTTTTACTTCTTGATTATTTTTGTCAATATAACAAATCAAATAAATTAGCTATTAAGTAAGCGATTATCATAGCCCAAACCAATTGATTGGCCTGTCTTGTACATACCGTAATAATAAGCTTACATAAACCTATAGTAACCTCCTCTTATCTGTACTACTCGTCTGCAGTACATAGCTGAACTAGCTCATGTTAAAGCCCGCACCTGGGCTTCGGGGCTTGATTATATAGCATATGCTGTAGGTTACATTCATAAATAACATATATTTGATGAAAGTATTAAAGTATTTTTGGATTTATTTTTTTCATTAACTGAGATGGTAAATAGCTGAATATTAGAGAATGCGAAGAAAGTAATGTTTTTGTAATCTCTTCTATCGGTAGATGCAATCTGAGTTGAGACCCAGAGACATGAGACTGTCGTGTAACTACTGATAGTGTGGTGAATCCAAATGAAAATTCATATCTTGTAGACGGGAAAAGAATTATTTTTTTAAAAAGTTGATTATCAGCTCTTTCAAGAAAAAATTCTGCAAAAATGGGAAGTATGTGAATCCAGACTACATTTGAACATTAATATCCAACCAAGTTGTCCCTTTACTATATACGTTGGATAATTTGCTTCTAAGTGGTAATACAATAATCTTTTTCTGTCTCAATTTTTTCCATCAACCATCGAAATTCTTAATTGTATCCTATAACTGTGAGGCTATTTTTATTTCAGTTTAGTGGAAACTCCGGTCTATAGCCGCTCTTTGTAATTGGGAAACAAAGATAAGAAAATAGTGAATAGATTCTTCCATTCCATCTTACTTCCACACTTTTTCTTCTGCAGAAAAGTGAAGTGTTGGAGAACGTTTGCAGCAAAATGAGCCAGCTTCTCTGCTCCAAAAGTTCCATTGACTGATGAAATTGGATGCAATGCGTTTCGCTTTTCCTTCAGTTGTTACATCTTCTTAGTTCGTATTGCTTTCGAGATTTCTATTTGGGACGAAACATCTGTAAGGCGTACCGTTGGTAGATGCACGTTTATCAACTTTATCATAAGAACTGCCCAAGTCACGACCCACCAGCCGTAATTCCTTTTCTCAAATGCTGCATTTCTCTCAACTATCCATTTCTCTTTCCACTAACATTCTGTGTCTTACTCCATCTTTATCGCTCCTCAAAACTCACAATTGACGAAAACTATGGAAGATTTTGGTCCACCGTATTGGATCCGCCATATCGGATTCAATTTTTTCCTCCAACTCAGGGGGTCACTAGTTATTAAACTAAAATCCAAAGTTAAATTCTGTAAACCACCCTGAAGCCTTCTGCTAATTCAAATATTCACATCAGGGTTGACAACTAGACGGAAATTCGATGAGAGCTACTACCCAAAAATTATTAGCCAGTGTAAGGTTGAGCATACCTGACTGGCAATATTAAGAGGCATCGGGTTCGATTCCCGGGCTGGCAATAATTTTTGGATAGTAGCTCTCATCGAATTTCCGTGGAGTTGTTAACCCTGTTTTCAATATTTGTAGTAGCAGAAGTCTTCAGGGTGTTTCACAGAATTTAACTTTGGATTTTCGTTTAATAACTGGTGACACCCTGGGTTGGAGAACTCGCTCAAGAACTGTTCTATTGTAATCTTTGAAACCCACAACTTCTAATTATACAGAGACGATGAAAAACATGGAAACAGCTAAATCTCCAACAAGAATAATTTGACATTAGTTTCATTGAGGATCCTATTCGAAATGAAAAATTACTCTTCAAAAATATTACTCTGTCGCTTTAACATCTTTGACCCTTATATGAATCCAATATTATCTTAAGTCACAAGGACGGGAAGGGCCGTTTTGCAGGCGAGAATGATGTTTCCAGTCGAGGCATTAGCCGAGACTAGAATATTTCATTCGAGCACTGCAATAAACATTCAAGTCCAAGTAGCTTACACTATTTTTTGTCGTAATAATCTAGAAAAGAATAATCGAGAAACAGAAAACATTACCAGCTTGTGCTGACATTACTACATGCATTCAAACATAACCTAGTTCTTAAGTTTCAAATAAAGCCTTGTACACACGTCCGTACAGATTCGCGCGAACAATCGTATGTACATATGCCTCAACATTCACTGTACGTCCTTGTGGACGCGATCCACGTATGCCTCAGCATTCAAAAAGCTATCTGATTTGCAGACGACACGAAGACATGGTAGATGTAAATTTTCCACAACATGACAACAATGGCGTCATTCCATCATTAAATATAGTTATCACAAATTGCAGCAGTATCATTTTATTTCAATGACTTATATAATAAAATCAAAAATAAAACTTGACAAACGATGTTGGTGGGTTGAACGATTGTAGGTTGAAGTAAGGAAATAAATTGCTGTAATTGAAATAAAATGACATAATATTGACAACTCAAACTTTATTAGGTTGTCAAAACATTATCTTGTTAATATACTGAATCTAATTCAACTAGTTATCTAAACAAAAAATGATATCATCATGGGGGAAGCAATAACTCCACAAGAATGATTAACTCTAACTTTGAGATTCTTGGCATTAGGCGATTCATTTGTTGGTTTCCAATATCTATTCTGAATCTCAAAAAAAGAAAATTTCTACAATAATTCCAGAAGTTTTGATGACCTAATCAAAGCACTCAACACTGTCTCACAAAATTGACCGTCTTCTTTAAGGAAATTAGCCATAAATTGAATCAAATACTAAATTGCTGCCCATTTTAAACTAACTCTGCTCATACACATGACAAAACAAGATTCTCCAAAAGATTAGCTCCAAGATTTACCTTTAAGGGAATACTAGTTCAAAGTTTGAATAGATCTCTCTATAGATAGCCTAGCTATCTAAAATTTATAATATCATATTGAAGATTACAATTTTAATTAACAACTCTGATTGATAACATGAAACAAACACAATATGATTTGATAGCCACAGTAAAATAATATTTGAGCTATACTTTCTTGTAGGAACCCTGTAGAGGAGCTTTTTCCACTTAAATTATGCAGTTCTAAATTTGTTAATCATGATACAAATTATATACTCCATGCATGTTTCTATTTAAATATTTGACAATCCACATATCCTACAAAAATCCTACAATTTACAATTAGTTATTGGATCACAATTTGATTTGTCATTCATTAACCTAATTCATTGGAATTAGGTTATGACGCCTTCAATGTTTACGTTTTGCCTCACCCGTATGGCAAAATCGCGTCCACACGTACATTCAATGCTCGCCCGAGGCGCCTTTGAGCACGCCAAAATACCGACAGGGTTCCGGTTCGCCCACATGCCTCAGCGAACAGTGTCCACACGTGCGAATGCAAGCCCATACACGTATGCTCACCCGAGGCAAACGTACGTGTGTACACCGTTTACGTGTATGGGCTTGCATTCGCACGTGTGGACACTGTTCGCTGAGGCATGTGGGCGAACCGGAACCCTGTCGGTATTTTGGCGTGCTCAAAGGCGCCTCGGGCGAGCATTGAATGTACGTGTGGACGCGATTTTGCCATACGGGTGAGGCAAAACGTAAACATTGAAGGCGTCATAACCTAATTCCAATGAATTAGGTTAATGAATGACAAATCAAATTGTGATCCAATAACTAATTGTAAATTGTAGGATTTTTGTAGGATATGTGGATTGTCAAATATTTAAATAGAAACATGCATGGAGTATATAATTTGTATCATGATTAACAAATTAGAACTGCATAATTTAAGTGGAAAAAGCTCCTCTACAGGGTTCCTACAAGAAAGTATAGCTCAAATATTATTTTACTGTGGCTATCAAATCATATTGTGTTTGTTTCATGTTATCAATCAGAGTTGTTAATTAAAATTGTAATCTTCAATATGATATTATAATTTTAGATAGCTAGGCTATCTATAGAGAGATCTATTCAAACTTTGAACTAGTATTCCCTTAAAGGTAAATCTTGGAGCTAATCTTTTGGAGAATCTTGTTTTGTCATGTGTATGAGCAGAGTTAGTTTAAAATGGGCAGCAATTTAGTATTTGATTCAATTTATGGCTAATTTCCTTAAAGAAGACTGTCAATTTTGTGAGACAGTGTTGAGTGCTTTGATTAGGTCATCAAAACTTCTGGAATTATTGTAGAAATTTTCTTTTTTTGAGATTCAGAATAGATATTGGAAACCAACAAATGAATCGCCTAATGCCAAGAATCTCAAAGTTAGAGTTAATCGTTCTTGTGGAGTTATTGCTTCCCCCATGATGATATCATTTTTTGTTTAGATAACTAGTTGAATTAGATTCAGTATATTAACAAGATAATGTTTTGACAACCTAATAAAGTTTGAGTTGTCAATATTATGTCATTTTATTTCAATTACAGCAATTTATTTCCTTACTTCAACCTACAATCGTTCAACCACCAACATCGTTTGTCAAGTTTTATTTTTGATTTTATTATATAAGTCATTGAAATAAAATGATACTGCTGCAATTTGTGATAACTATCTTCAATTATGGAATGGCGCCATTGTTGTCATGTTGTGGAAAATCTACATCTACCCAGTGAACTCTAAAGTAAAGTTAGTTTAGAGTTCACTGCATCTACCATGTCTTCGTGTCGTCTGCAAATCAGATAGCTTTTTGAATGCCGAGGCATATGTGGATCGCGTCCACAAGGACGTACAGTGAATGCTGAGGCAGATGTGCATACGGTTGTTCGCGCGAATCTGTACGGACGTGTGTACAAGGCTGTATGCTCACCCGAGGCAAACGTACGTGTGTACACCGTTTAAGGAATTTCTTGATTGTAGTTGACAAAACTTCTACCTGGAGCGCTAAAAGGCGGCCTTTTCACAGTGAGCTCTATACTAACTGGAACGGGCTGTCCAATGCTAAGCTACAGCCAAAAGTGTGTAAGGCGGAGTGAGTGAGACAGGCCTACCGTGTGGGATTCCCTTCTCTCTCGTACTCATACATTTAAGCAGGTTGTTGCAGCTCTTGAGTACGATTTTTCATTTTTAAAGTTGAAAAACGGATTTGATTGAGTGTTAGGGCTATCAGTATTAGATCAAAACCTTTTCTTTTAAATATTGTAATGTATTTGTCGTAAAATACGTAGAATTGAATAAAAATACGATCGAGAAGTGATGTATTGTGTTGCATTTGGATGCAAGAATGGGCATGTTAAAGGAAATGAAATACCATTTCACAGGTAACTCAAACATTTTTAGTCTATTAATTAATTTGAAGAAACCTTTTTGTTTTATATACTTTTTTCTATATTGATCAGTTTATTTGACCAAAAATAAAACAACAATTTTGATTATATATTCCTAGTATACGGTGATAGTTTCTATGCTAATTGAAAATTTAGGCCTACTTTATAGCATCTAAAATAAAGAAACATAGTTGAAGAACAAATTAATCCTTATTCAAAAAAGAATAAATACAAATGATTAATAATTCTGTGTTATCATCATGAGATGACATAATTTGATTCAGGTACCTTACTTTTATTTTGAAAAATATGATATTGCTATCTGCTGAATTGTGATTAATTTTTGAAACCTTTCCGTTTCAAATAAATAATCGTTCAATTTACAATATTATAATAATTATTTAGCATATTTTACTGTTTGCTTATCATATGGTCATAATTATAATACAATTAATATAAATGTTTCTTCATAGACTTCTTTGCATCATTTCTGAAACTCCCACACTTACATGATTTGAAATGTTATCAGAATACCCAGTATATTGCTATCATTACATAATTATTCAATAATCCTGTGTTTTTGAATCATCATGAGTCCACATAATTCATTTTATTCACCTACTTTTATTGTAAAAAAATATGAGATTGTTATCAGCTGAATTGTAATTGATTTTTGAAACCTTTTAATTTCAAATTGTTCATTTTACTCTGGTAATTATGTAGCATATTTTACTGTTTGCTTATCATAGTCATATATAATATAATAAAATATTTCTTCGTTATTTGCTTCATTCCTGAAACTCCCACTCTTATATGATTTGAAATTACACCAATGCAGACATACATAATATTCTACATTCATAGCCTGCTGTAAGTAGGCCTATATTATTAAATTTATCTCATTAAACAATAAATCATAAATCTTTCCTTTAACAATAACAATAAATCATATAATCCAAAAAACAATTGTATATCCTATCAAAATAAACATAAGACTGTGTTAAAGTGTTTCAGATGGAATTAAATAGAGAATGCATATTTATTCAAATGCTAATTAATATATATTAATAGTTTCAATTAAACACAGCCCTCCTTTGGACTGTGTACGTACAAAATTCGGGATTGGAATAATAAGGACTATGAGCCAGTTTTTTCATTCCCAATCATTTCATGACAGTTTATATTTGTCCTTGTTAAATAGATAAAAATTAAAAATGATACTTAGTTTTTTTTTTGTATTCATGCTGAGTATATTGATATCAAACCAGCTTTTCAATTATTGTCTTAGCTCACTTGAAGCTACTCTGTACACATTTTCCCAACTGTCTCCCTCAAAGTAAACGGCTGTGTCATCAGCAAAAAGCATCATTTTACCACTCATATTTACCTGAATAATATCATTAATGTAGACCAGAAATAGAATTGGTCCGAGGGTACTGCCCTGAACCACACCATAATTGATATCTTGGATGCTACTTTCGACTCCTGCAATAGATACCAACTGACGACGCTTTGACAGGAAACTTTTAAGCCAATCGTGTGCAGCACCAATTATTCCTATGGCCGTCAGTTTATTCAACAACAAATCATGATCATTGGAGTCAAAATCTTTTGCCAGATCAATAAATAGTAATAGAATATATTTATTATTATTAATACCCTGTCTCAGATAGTCGCTAAGCTGAAAGAAACAATTAGACGAATTCCGATCATCCCTAAAGCCAAATAGATTATCCATTAGAATGTTATTGTTTTTAAGGTACTTGGTCAATTGCTTCTTGAAACATTTCTCGATGACCTTAGAAATGAAACTAAGAAGGTTTATAGGTCTATAATTATTTAAATCATTTTTAATGCCAGACTTATAGAGTGGAATAACTTTCGCTAATTTGAGAATATCCGGAAAAGTTCCTGATGTAAAGCTTCTATTAATAATGTGATGAAGAGGAGTAACAGTAGATTTTATATTATCCTTCAAAAGAGATGCTGATATGCCATCGCAGCCAGGCGCAGAACCACCTCGTAGCTCCAAAATGCAGTTTTCAACATCCATCTCACTCACCTGCTGTAAGTCAAAAATCGAATTGCATGGAGGGTGATCCATGTCAGGTAGATTAATATTATGGTTGCCTTATTTTATAACGTCTGCAAGAGATTCTCCAACTTTTGAAAAAAATATATTAAATTTATTGGTAACATCAGAAACTGTAGTACAACTTCCTGTTTGAGGACTTCGGCTGTCGTTACTATTAGTAAGAAAACTTTGTATAGGAAATGAGTTATTCCTTGGATTTACACCCGATATTTCATTAATTGTTCTCCAAAAGGAAATAGGTTTAGAATTTGATAATAATTTATTCCTATAGTAATTATATTTTGTAATTATCATTCATTTTGTATACTCTTGTATATTTTTACTTTCCTTGCCCTATTACCATAGGTAGTAGTATTGCTTTCCGAAAAAAATTAAGGTACCCCAATTTCCAAATTTCTATACGTTTCAAGGTCCTCTGAGTCCAAAAAAGTGGTTTTTGGGTATTGGTCTGTATGTGTGTGTGTGTGTGTGTGTGTGTGGTGTGTGTGTGTGTGTGTGTGTGTGTATGAGTTTATGTGCGTCTGTGTACACGATATCTCATCTCCCAATTAACGGAATGACTTGAAATTTGGAACTTAAGGTCCTTACAATATAAGGATCCGACACGAAAAATTTCGATCAAATGGGATTCAAGATGGCGGCTAAAATATCGAAAATGTTGTCAAAAACTGGGGCTTTTGCGATTTTCTCTAAAACGGCTCCAACGATTTTGATTAAAGTTATACCTAAAATAGTCATTGATAAGCTCTATCAACTGCCACAAGTCCCATATCTGTAAAAATTTCAGGAGCTCCGCCCCATCCATGCAAAGTTTGATTTTAGATTCTTAATTATCAGGCTTCAGATACAATTTAAACAATACAATTTTGAGTGGAAAAGATTCAGCATGAGAATCTCTACAATTAATGTTAAGTAACATTTTCACCTAAAATTAAAAATAAGTTCGAAATTCGAGAAAATGTGATTATCCAATTGCAAACTGTTGGCAACTGTTGATTCTATTAAATGATTCACTATGAATAGAAGTGATAGCAGACCTCGTGTGTCTCCAGCGTTATTGCTCTGTCACCAGCTGGCTCAAATCTTTGAACACTAGCGTCAGGTGATCAATTTTCATAACGGCAAGGAAAGTTGTGTGAGTGCGCCACACCAGATTTTTGTCATTGAGTATACACCTAACTGGATGAATACTTCTTGTACAAATCAATTCGTTTTATGAATTCGAAAAATTGTCATAATTCTTTTGTAGCTCTATATATAGTGAGGTCCACGTTATAATGGCAGTGGATAAAAATAGGAGAACAGCTTTCCCGATTCTCTGCCTTCATTAATTTCATTTCTAAATTGTCAAAAATAGATTTGGCATCGTTGCCGAGCTAGAAAAGAATAGTACTACCTGCTTTGTGGAATGATAGACAAATATAGCAACATCAAAGTTAATCAAATACTGTCATTATAACGTGGACCTCACGATAGTTACACATCATTGTGCAAAGTTCCACTTCCGTATGTGCAGCTATTATTTAGAAAACAAAAAATTGTAAGTTAAAATGGCAGATGTAAGAGTAACTGAGGACTTTCGGAGAGTTTGAAAATGATATAGAAAAATATGTTTTTTACCTAGGAACAATGCCCTAGAATATTGGTAGGAAGCTAGGAAACACTCTGTATATTGGCTTTGAGCATCTATTGATCTGCACTCAGATAATCATATAAAATCACTTCGTCAATCAAGCCACAATGAAACATGTTCATTGAACATGAAAATTATAGTTTCAACCCTTCCCCCCCCCGCCAATGGCGTGGTTATCAAGCCCAAAAGTTTAAAGTGGTATCATATAATATGATAGCTGTAGACTTGTTACATCGATTTCCATCAAATATTTCTTGAATACACCTTCCCTGGGGGCGGCAAGGGACCTACAACTCTTCCCCCCCGCTGACGGCGTGATTATTGAGCCCAAAATTTGAAAGTGGTATAATATGATAGCTGTGGACTTGTTACATTGATTCCAATCAAATTTTTCTCGAATAAACAACCCTTCCCCCCGCTGACGGCGTGATTATCGAGCCCAAAATTTGAAAGTGGTATCATATGATACTTTAGACTTGTTCCATCGATTTCCATGAAATTTTCCTTGAATACACCTTCCCTGGGGGCGGCAAGAAACCTGGTTACCTACTACCCTTCCCCCCCGCTGACGGCGTGATTATCGAGCCCAAAATTTGAAAGTGGTATCATATGATAGCTGTAGACCTGTTACATTGATTCCAATCAAATTTTTCTCGAATAAACAACCTTCCCCCCGCTGACGGCGTGATTATCGAGCCCAAAATTTGAAAGTGGTATCATATGATAGCTTTAGACTTGTTCCATCGATTTCCATGAAATTTTCCTTGAATACACCTTCCCTGGGGGCGGCAAGAAACCTGGTTACCTACTACCCTTCCCCCCCGCTGACGGCGTGATTATCGAGCCCAAAATTTGAAAGTGGTATCATATGATAGCTGTAGACCTGTTACATTGATTCCAATCAAATTTTTCTCGAATAAACAACCCTTCCCTCTGCTGACGGCGTGATTATCGAGCCCAAAAAAAATTTGAAAGTGGTATCATATGATACTTTAGACTTGTTCCATCGATTTCCATGAAATTTTCCTTGAATACACCTTCCCTGGGGGCGGCAAGAAACCTGGTTACCTACAACCCTTCCCCCCCGCTGAGGGCGTGATTATCGAGCCCAAAAATTTAAAGTGGTATCATATGACAGCTGTGGACTTGTTCCATCGATTTACGTCAAATTATTATAAAATACAACTTCCCTGGGGGCGGCAAGTGACCTGGTTACCTACAACCCTTCCCCCCGCTGACGGCGTGATTATCGAGCCCAAAATTTGAAAGTGGTATCATATGATAGCTGAAGACTTGTTCCATCGACTCTTATCAAATTTTTCTGGAATACACTTTCCCTGGGGGCGACAAGGGATCTGGTTTAATACATTAACCCCCCCCTCCCCCGGCCTATAATGTTTTTCTCCGCCTGCAGCGTAATTATTAAGCCCATAATTTAAAAATGGTATAGAATGAAATCCCACAATTCGCTCTATCGAATGACACATTCATCTTCAAGATCGCTATCGGTGATCGGTGATCGGTGATGGTCGCGGGCTAACCGTGAAGCTGGCCCGCCAATATATAAACCCCATTTCCGGTTGAGCCCAATAATTGAAACTTGGATATTCTGGAAGCCCAAAAAAAGCCCTATATATTGGCATATGTTTCAAATTTTGGTCTCGATATGGTGGGGCCAGCTTCACGTTTGTTTCAAGCGGAGCAACTGTTCTAGTGATTTCGGATTGTGCCGGGAGATAGCGTTCCTACTCATAACAGTTCTTGCCGCGTGGGCTTACACAAGTTATTCACTAGAAATCACTACTTCTTGTAGTACTGTAATTCTAATCCTGAGATGAAATGGAAACAATAAAAACATTTTCTATTAAAAAGAACGTTAAGACACTATACTGTGGTTAAAAAATGCTCAATTATCATAATAATATAGATAAATCACTGAAGAATGATCCTGTGTAGCACTCTTCTCTGATTGTAGTTGTTCTAAATGCCGACAGATAGCATACAAGCACATACAAGTTTGTACTCGTGAAGGCTAGTGTCTGTCTTCTCCAGTAGAGTGCGTAGAAGCCTTGTTTGTTGTGCAAGTTGTTGCATTTTTGTAACTATACAGTGAGGTCCACTTTATAATGGCAGTGTACGATTGACAATACTGTTGCTGTCCTTTTCTATCATACAAGAAAACAGATACTAACAGCACTATCTCTCTCTAGCTTTGCAATGTTGTCTATTTGCCAGAATATTTTATATTTACTTTTGACAGTGACTGTACAAAACTGAACAAACCATATTCTCAGCTGCCATTTCTTTTCTTCATTCTATCAAAATACTTGAGTACACAAGTCGTATAATTGATTAATAATGTATTTTTGAAACAATGAAATAGTATTTAAACATTATCTTTTGAGAAACACATTAAAATACCTGAAATGACATTTCAAAAGTTGATAACTAACCATCCTAGACTTCATCCATGCTTAAGTTAGCCTACACGTATAGGTTAGACCTACTCCTACTGGTATAAATAATATTAAAAGGTTATCTCAGAATTATTTCCATTGAAATTACTTATTTGAAACAGGATTTCTATTCTTCTATTATTTTAAAAGGAAATTGGAATAGAATGCTCACCAAATAGCTTAGTTTTGAAAATCAGATTGTTGTATCACAGCTTTTTAAATTAGCCGCTATTTCAGGTTTGTATAAAAATAAAAATCTGATCTCAGTCATGAAAGCAAATTTTTGAATCAAATTATGAAAAAATATATTTTCTTGATCAATTTGACATTAAATTGATTATTTTCTATGAAGGAAATGATAATTATTATTAGATTAAATTTAATGGATGAATTGAGTAACAGCTGTGTACAGTCAGTGGCAAAATGGAGAGACTTGGCAATGTTTTTCACCTATCTTTCTTCACTGCCATTATAAAGCTGCGTACAGATATACGCGCCTCCAACCCGCTCAGTGCACGCTCCGCCCTCGTTCCGCATCGGTCCGCCTCCACACTGCACTGGTACCGATCATGGACGTTATGGGAGATGTTAGCTCTTCTCGCGTTCCACTGTTGCTCCCCGGTCGATCATCAATCGCTCTGCTCGAGTGACGTTAGGTTGCGGAGCAGAGCGAAAGTCTGTACGCACCTTAACGTGGACCCCACTATGGCTATTCTGTGACTATAGTGAGGTCCACGTTATAATGGCACTGTTTGATTAGCAATGAATGGTTTTGCTATCCTTGTCTTGTCTATCATTTATCATAGCGGATAGCACTATCTCTTTCTCGCTTTGCTCTGTTGCCAGATCGTCTTTTAACAATGTAGAATTAGTTAGTAATTAACAAAATCTTTCATCGTAATTATGAAAATTCATTATTAAATTATTGAAAAATATAATTTCTTGCTTAATAGAATATAATTTATTATTTTCAACGAGAATAAACAGTTGATATTATATTACATCAATAAACCTGTATCAGCTACTGTCTAAAGAAGGTATTGACAAGACAGAGGCAACGTTTTTGTCCCATCTTTCTCCACTGCCATTATAACGTGGATCTCAGGTACGTGGTTTTACGGACATACGTAATTATTCAGTACAAATTCCCTGCAACATTCATACATTTTTTTCATATACCTTTCGAGATAGGTACCCGAGCCTTGAGTGTGATATTTTAGAAAAAAGCACGTTTGCCTACAATTTTTTGCTTTTCTTGTCCTCTTATCTTCCTAATTGATGAAGTCCATGCTGTTTATGAACTCATGTAGCATAAAATTATCTTTAATTATATATTATTAGCATATCCTCCCGACCGTTGCAGCAGCTTTATTGTTGAGTGTGAAATCTTCACTTTTGCATCAATAGATCAATTGACAGAAAAACTCAAGGGAAAGTTTGAAACCCAATTTTTGACTTATCAGCTTTGTTTGGACCAGTTACATATATCAAAGGTCCTCATCCTTACCTCTTAGGCTACTTTCACACGATAAGAGACGTGCAACTTGAACACTGAACAGTGTTCACGTTTTTTTGTCGAAGTACATTGAGTCAAATCGTGTCTTTCACATGGTGACCCCTAGCCAGGAACCTCGTTTTGTCACGTCTTTTCCCCTTGAGGCAAGCAGAAACCGGCTTGCATCGAGATACTAGCGGACAAATCGTCGCTTTCACATGGTGATTCTACGTCTCTCCGGTCACCACTTTCTCTCAAGAACTATCTTTCTTGGAAATGAAGATAGAAAGATTCTGATTTCGGATTTGGATTGAGCGACCCCAAATTCTTTTAAGCGTATGTCCCGTTTTCGAAAATATCCGAAAACAAGGAAGTTATGGCTGTTTTTAATAAAGCTTTCTATTATAACATAATTATACGGTAAAAACGAACAGGTACTGTACTATACAGTACGTATGAACTGTAGCTATTATAATACAACTTACACTGTATTCGTGTAGGAAATTTGGTATTCTTGATTTCTGAAAATAGCCCAAAATAAGGGAGTAAGATAACTTTGATAAACCAAAGTTCCTTGAAGAAACATTAAAAATTAAGTCTTAATTTTACGATTTTAGTCTTAGACTAAAAACGTGTAACAAATATCAGATTACTATTCAAGCTATCAAGCTTTTCATAAATTTATTTGTCTCCTCATGGCAGAAGGTTTGCGCCCAACGTTTTCACTTGAACATTTCTGTGATTAAATTGTGATAGAACACATTATCGTATTGATCTTCTAAATCCAGTTACATGTACATCGATTCTCGTAAAATTGATTTTTTACCGTTACTATGAATTCTAACAGGTTCAGCACAACTTCTTAAATAACATTATGTTTGATTCAACAGAATTCATAAGGACGACAAAACATCGAACAACAAAAAAACGCTTTCTGAGTAACTGGCTTTAACAAAGCATGGCTTCACGAAATACAGTACGATAATTTAGAATAGTTGGTACAATGGTTATGCTTTTCACATTATGGCAACACTGAGGATTTAGCTCAGCGACTAAAATCGACAAGCCATGATTATGTTAATCTTACTCATGATACAAAGTATCGAACTGCTTTGTACTATGCTAAATGGTTTTCTTTTCATTCCATATCATTATTTAGTAAAAATAAAACAAGATTCCGGTTTCAAAAGCATCAAAGTCGCCAGGCTGGTCTGAACTATTCATGACTTTTTCAGTATGCATTATCCACTCAGCAGTTCTTATACACAGACATCACTACTTGGAATGGCATGACATTTTCTATTCTTTCAATTCCTATTATTACCATAGATCGATTCAGATCAGCACAATGTTTATACTGTATGTTCATAATAGATTTTTCTGATTGTTAAAAAGAAATAGTCAATAATTGCTGGGAATTTAAAGTGATATTCAACAATTTGAACCTGATAAATTGGATTGTTGAATGACAATTGAAATTCAGTGAAGTTTACTGTACAACATTCCTTTTCCTTCTATTTTATTGGGTGATGATTTATGATTTCATATTTGGATTCATCTTTTCATAGTTCAATATTTTTTTGTAAAACTAGAACTTTTAAAAATTGAAAATGTTTATGTTTAAACTTCTCAGGTGTTCAAAAACTTCTTGAAACCTTTGCCTGTCCCTTTGTGAGGCAGGAGTATTATTATCTTAGTACATTTACTATATAATCATATGATAATGGAAAGCTATATTAAAAACAGCTATAACTCCCTTATTTTCGGGTATTTTTGAAAATGGGACTTACCCTTTAAAGAATTTGGGGTCGCTGAATCCAAATCCGAAATCAGAAATCTTCTATCTATATTTTTAAGGAAGTTAGACTTTGAGAAAAAGTGATGAGTCATACTTTGAGCAAATGTCGGCCTAGTTGTTAAGGTGCGTACAGACTTTTGCTCTGCTCTGCAACTGAACGTTACTCCAGCAGAGTGATTGATGATCAACCGGGGAGCAAGAGTGGTTCGACGAGGGAACGCAAGATCTAACATCTTTCGTAACGTTCATGATGGGTGCGTGGGTGGAGTGACTGTGGTTCGGTGGTGGTACGAGGGCGGTACGAGGGAGGAGCGTGCTCGGTGCGGGTTGGAAGCGCAAATATGTGTACGCAGCTTTAGATCTGTCGGCTTATTCGTAAGATCCCCATGTGAAAGCACAGGAGAGCTGCAAAATATGAAATATGATCTTCAGTAATATGATCTTCCAGGAGCGAGGACTCTGCCGTGTGAAACATGAGCAATTCACTTTTAATCAGCTGATGCCAAGCTTTTTATATCTATATCTTATACCGTTTCCGTAAAAATACAGATATAGTGAGCTGATTAAAAGTGAATTGCTCATGTTCGCGGCGCCTATATCTGTACGCACCTAACGCTAAGAGCACGCCTAATTGTAGCCAGATTCGATGGTGAACTCTGGTGTCAAATTGTGAACATTTCATATCAAAATCCTTAGCATAATCAATCATTCAACTTCAATTCATTTTCTCCACTCAAATAAATTGATTCAACCGTCAAAATATTAACCATTATAATTATTTTATATGATTTTGTCATTGCCATCTCGATCCATGGTTAACTGTTCCAAGGAGGATAATAAACTGTTCTAATACTCTGTTACAGAATGTAGTATCTGTTCCATTTCCAAATTACTATAGAAGTTTGGAAAACATTATTATACAAGCACTACAGACCTTCACTTTCCAGTCTTATGTTTTGTTAGGACCTTATTATGAAATGAAAATGTAATTTTATTAAGTATATTGTTGAGTGTTTTTCGAATGTGATTATTGAGTTTCTTATCTAAAATATTAAAAAGTGAATATAGAATTATCTTCTTGCTAATATTGCTGTAATAGCCAGTCTTGAGCTGTTCTTGAATTATCGAAAGATCAATTTTGTCAGTCAAATCATATTTGTTCATTTCAGCATGGTCGTAACAGCATGTTTTATTGCTTGATGACAGGTTTATTGCATTTTATCAAAATTTTAGTCTCCTAATTCCTCCATCAAACAAATTTATTCCTATAGTGAGGTCGATGTTATAATGGCAGTGTACGATTGACAATACTGTTGCTGTCCTTTTCTATCATACAACAAAACAGATAGCGCTATGTCTCTCTAGCTTTGCAATGTTGTCAGTTTACCAGAATATTTTATTTTTACTTTTGACAGTGACTGTACAAAAGTAAACAATTCATTATCAGTCGCCATTTTTTTTTCATTCTATCGAAATACTTGAGTACACAAGTCGTATAAATTTAAAATGTATTCTTGGAACAATTAAATAATTTTTAGACATTACCGTATGAGAAACACAAATTAAAATACCCGAAATTACATTTTAAAAGTTGATAACTAACCATCCTAGACTTCATCCATGCTTCAGTTAGCCTACACGTATAGGTTAGACCTACTCCTACTGGTATAAATAATATTAAAAGGTTATCTCAGAATTATTTCCATTGAAATAGGATTTCTATTTTTCTATTATTTTTAAAAGAAATTGGAATAGAATGCTCACCAAATAGCTTAGTTTCTGTTGTTTTGAAAATCAGATTGTTGTATCACAGCTTTTTAAATCGGCCGTAATTTCAGGTTTGTATTAAAATAAAAATCTGATCTTAGTTATGAAAGCAAATTTTCGAATCAAATTATGGAAAAAAATCCTTGATTAATTTGCCATTAAATTGATTATGTAATCAAGGAAATGAAAATTGTTATTAGATCAAATTTTATGGGATGAATTGAGTAACAGCAGTGTACAGTCAGTGGCAAAATGGAGAGACATGGCAACGTTTTTCTCCTATCTTTTTTCACTGCTATTAATTCGCAATGTATGAAACTTAGAAATTAGCGTTCAAGTAGGAATAGGAAGTGATAAAAAGGTAACAGCTAACAAGAACCGCTATCCATTTGCTACAGTAGCGGTTACCAGGTTTAGTTGGTAGCCCTGTCTTATCACTGTTTCCGCTATCAAAGTCTGCTTGTAAAATTGGCGTTATTTAGTCACAGTATACATACAGTATGGAAACTTGGGTAGTACCCTGTTGCAAAAATCCGTCATCTTGTTAGGAAGCGCCGCATTGTAACAGTATTGATGGTAGGTTCGGATCACTTTAATGATCCGGATCAATTGATCTCGTTCACTGCCACGAGCCAATCAGAAGACCAGGATTGGAACTTCCCAAGGTCAAGTGACGTGTCTAGTTTTTGCGCCATGTAAAAATCATATAGGCGTTTTATTGACAGTTTCCATTCTGTACCTATTCTGTGATTTAGTCAACTCGTTGTAGGGTTGCCACCCGTACTATATAATAAAGTATTGTACTTTATTTGGAGGTCTTGTACTTTATACTTTATAAGCAAGATAAAGTATGCAAAAATACTTTATTTTGCTCAATAAAGTACTATATAATAAAGTACGAGGAAATCAAAACATTTTAGGTTATTAGAGTGGCGGAAACTGTCAGATTTCAAATAAATATACATTTTTACTGATAGAAAGTAACAGGTAGCAGGTAACAAATGGAACGGAACTGCTGATGAGTTCAAGAATTTGTATAAAGTGGTTTCATATTTACTCTCGATTCCTGCCACTTCAGCATTTGTGGAAAGGGATTTTTAGGTGATGAGTGGAGAGATGAGAGGAGCGAAGCATCTTTGAATCTCGTATGAAATTAACTACTTAATGATTATTTCAATTTGAATGTTGATTGCAAAGATGCTTTGCAACTCTTCACCAGTAACAACGAGTTATTGATGACGGCCAAAAGCAATAAGAAATATGTTTTCAAGAATAATTAATTGATCTTTTATTGAATTTAAAATTCATTATTGATTTCATTAATTCATTACACTATTAAACTCATTCGTATTTCATCATATTCTTGTATTGTATTTTGAATATTCATTCAAAATTACTTTATTTGCATGGGCTACTTATAAAAGTTATTAAAAACACATTTTAAAAACATAAAGTACCCTTTATTTATTTTATCCAGGAGCACATTCAAGCTCCAAAATAAAAAAATACTACAATACTCAATAATCAGGCTTGTGGAGCACTTGATAGAAGAAAACCATAAAATATATTGAAATGAATGCTAATATGAAGATTTTAAACGTAGGAAGCAAAAGCAGTAAATTAAATGTAAAAGAAGATTTTAATATGAAAATTACAGCAAATGAATTAAATAGTCATAAACTAATAAATATCATTGAATTTGATTTAGACAATCCCATTTTTGATAAAATTATACAACCAAGAAATAGAGCATATATGGAGGATTAATATGTACATAAATTAGTCAATACTTTTGTTACATTTTGATTATTCATTATAACTTGAAAATTGCTAAAATAAGCTGAAACCGGTCGTTCTTTTAAAATATTCTAAATATATTTTATATAAATAAAGGGTGCTTTATGTTTTTATGTGTGTTTTATGAATTATTCAAAATTGTATTTTGAGAAGCATAATTATCAGGCTTTGTCAAAGGGGTGCAATTTTTTTGCATTAATTTTCATTATCTCGTGTACCTCGAATTATTTTGCAATAGCATAGAGTTTATTAAATTTTTGAAGAGTAACAATATTATGCATTTTTTCAAGGCGTATAACTTACATTTTGAATTTAGAAGACCAACTCTAAAACATTTTTGGATTAATTAAAATAAATTATATGTTTTTTTCTATAATAGTAGCCTATACTATACAATTCTTCTGTATGAGCGTGTGCTTTGTAGCAAATAAAATTAATTTATCTATTTAATCATTTATTATTATTTTCGTCATACCAGTATGTAATCAATAACTTTCCAAGCTATCATTTCTTATTTGGATAAATCGGATAATAATAGATAATTACATACTATAATAATTATAATAGATTTTAATAGTAGTCAGTGATATCCAAGTCAATAATGTGTATTCTTGTGAGTATATAAGAATGCCACATTGAATTATGCGGCCTTTTTGAATATACAGGTAAAAATAACATGTACTTTATTTAAACCTAATGTACTTTATTTTTAGGCCTGTGATTACCAATGTACTTTATTCTTCACAAAAAAAGGTGGCAACCCTAACTCGTTGCGCTAAAGGTATGACGGTTGTTTAGAAGTTGCATTTTTACTTTCCTTGCCCTATTACCATAGTTAAGGAAAGTATTGCTTTCCCAAAAAAATTAAGGTACCCTTATTTCAAGTTTTCTATACGTTTCAAGGTCCCCTGAGTCCAAAAACATGATTCTTGGATGTTGGTCTGTGTGTGTGTGTGTGTTGTGTGTGTGTGTGTGTGTGTGTGTATGTGTGTGTATGTCTGTAAACACGATAACTCCATTCCTAATTAACCGATTGACTTGAAATTTCAAACTTAAGGTCCTTATACAATAAAAAATTCAATAAAATTCCATTCAAGATGGCGGAAAAAATGGCGGATAATTACTAAAAAACCATGTTTTTCTCGAAAACGGCTTTAACGATTTTCTTCAAATTTATACCACGGATAAGCCCTATTAAATGACATGAGTCTTATTTCTGGGAAAATTGCAGGAGCTCCGTAATATTCTTGAGAAAAATGGCGGATAATGACTAAAAAGTCATGTTTTTCACGATTTTCTCGAAAACGGCTCTAACAATTTTTCTCAAATTTATACCATGGATAGCTATTTATAAGCTCTATCAACTGACATGAATCTCATTTCTGGGAAAATTGCAGGAGCTCCATAATATTCTTGAGAAAAGTGGCGGATAATTACTAAAAAATCATATTTTTTACGATTTTCTCAAAAATGAATTGACCGATTTTTTTCAAATTCATACCCTGTATAGTTATTTATCAGCTCTATAAACTGGCATGAGTCTTTTTCCTGGGAAACTAATGGGGGTTCCACCCCATCCTTGAGAAATGGACTGTCCGACTGTGTAACCTCCTTCTCGTGCATGAGGTAGGTAGGTGAGCAGTTTATAAAAAAACACATAGTCAAGATATTTCATCAGTAGAACAGCTGTTTTGACGACTTTGAAAAAAATCATCAAATTTCACAATTTACATAAAGGAAAAAGTACTCTGAAAACAATATTATAATATAGGCTACACATAACTACATATACAGTAGTCTGATCGTAGTTTCAAATATGTTGCCGTCAATCGTAATTATGTTATTCCCCTAAATTATTCTCGTTTAAGAATGAGGCTTATAGTTCAATGATCAAGGAAAGTTGTGTGAGTGTACCACACCAGATTTTTTCATTTTTGTTTACACGCTTATATGTTGGGAACAGTGCACTACACACCGACATGGCTAACCATTCAAAAATGAAGAGTGATTGATTTGTTTCAAGTTTTGTCTATCTTTTTGTGATATATTTAACAGTTTTCGCGATATATGCTTTCGAAAGTGTGAGATCTCCAAAAACACAGGTTTTTATTCAACAATCTGCAGTTTCAAAGCTAAGCTAATAAGAAATAACTCTTCAACAATGCTTCGAAAAAATGAATATGTTATTTAATCGTAAGATTGAAGAGCATTGAATTATCATCAATTTCATGTAGGCCTATCATTTCACTTTAAGCCTTCCTTAGCAGCTCTATTGTTGGGGGTGAATTCTTGAATCTAGCCACAATAGATCACTTTTGTCAGAGAAATTTGAAGATGATGTCAGGAGCCCAATTTTTTACTCTGCAGCTCTAAAAAGATATTTTAGGACCTTCTGTTCAAGATCAATCAATCCTATTGATCCAATTATGATCATAATTTTAATGTAGTAACAGGAAAAGGGGTGGAAGATAAATTTTGACCCCGCAATTCATTTTAGGGTAGTAAGGAGGTGAACATATCAAAAGTCCCTTCCCCTCCCCAAATGTGCTAAGGAGTTGATTTTGACACAAAGGTGGGGAGGGGTAAATTAGATATGTTTACCTCCTTTCTACCCTGAAATGAATTGCGGGGTCAAAATTTATCTTCCATTCCTTATCTTTATACCCTTTTTTGAAAATTGATTATCTAGATTAAGTCTTGACTACAAGTAAACTCAACCCTACTCTCTTTTTATGTTTTATAGTAATTAATTTTGATCCAGTTTGTTATCTGCATAGCTGTAAATGAAAATGTTGTTGACAATTTCAAATTGTGTTTTTATTATGAAAATGTTGTATTGTTGCAGACACAGTGTCACAGCAGCAGGCGTACTTATTCCTGGAGACCATTTTGGAGGAGACATCGGACGACCTGCGCAGTGAGTCGGACTACTCGGGACCAGCAGGCTGGCCTGACACCGACTCTGAGACCGAGAGTGTCATCCATGTTGCACCTCTTGGTGAGTACTATGCTGATTGGTCCAGTAAGATGTTCAAAGTGGCTGTCATAAGTTTTAGAATCAATCAATCAATTTATTCACAACCATAAAAAATACAAAGTCAAAAAACAATATATAATAAAAAAATTACCATAAAACAGTTACAGTAAATATAACACAATTGAAAATAATACGAAATTGCTAAAATAATGTGGTGTGCTGGAAAAAAAGGAAAAAATACCTTGCCAACTATGGTTTCTCATGTGAAAGGTGTGACAGGAAAGCGAGAGAAGGTAGGCAGGGCTAAATGTTTTTTTACTATATTATATGGATGATTGCATAGTACTCCATGACTCCGATAAGTCCAAATCTAAAGACACGTGGAGAAAGTATAAAAATCATGTACCTGCCAAGCAGTATATATTTTGATGCACCGAATAGAATTTTGATTAATTGAACAAATATCAATTATTGCAGAAGTAACCATTGCACATTAGAGTAGGCCTTCAATAAGCTTCTGAATCTTGAGGCACTGGCAATAATTGAAGGTTCAGTATCTGAATCATGCACAAAGTTTTCTTCCTTTTGTATAAAATATTGCATTTTTCGAAAAACAATAGAATAAATACGTGATCCATGTTTGTATAATACATTATATACTCGGTCATTAATAGGATAAAATCAAAGACACCAGGAAAATTCAAGGTTTAAAAATCATATAACGAGAATCTTTAACATTATTTATATATTTTACTGGCGGTACAGTATTCAAAGATCTGGTAATTTTCAATAGTTGAATACCAGCCATACTATTTGAGCAATAAAGTACACTTCATACTGTGTACGGTACCCTACAAGTGAGGATTGATAGCAATTTAATTATGCTGTAAGCTGGTGTTTTAATTCGATTTCTTTATCAATAAAAGTCTCATTCGAATTGGAATTTGATGTTACTCTATATCAATGATGGGTAATGTAATAACATTATGACTTTATTAAATTGGAAGGAAACGAGGGATCATATCGTCCAAAAATATCTATAAGATTTTGAGAGGAATATAATATTATTGGTATTATTTTATAGTTTAAATAGGGTAATAAACAAATATCGTATGAAGAGTTTTAATGTGAATTTTTATTTATTATGAATAATTATATTCATTTTTTGTATAATGCATATTTGGACAGTGCATTTTTGTGATTTTTACTTTCCTTGCCCTATTACCATAGGTAAGGAAAGTATTGCTTTCCGAAAAAAATTAAGGTACCCCAATTTCTGTACACGATATCTAATCTCTCAGTTAACGGAATGACTTGAAATTTGGAACGTAAGGTCCTTACACTATGAGGATCCGACACGAACAATTTCGATCAAATGCAATCCAAGATGGCGGCTAAAATGGCGAAAATGTTGTCAAAAACAGGGTTTTTCGCGATTTTCTCAAAAACGGCTCCAACGATTTTGATCAAATTTAAACCTGGAATAGTCATTGATAAGCTCTATCAACTGCAACAAGTCCTATATCTGTAAAAATTTCAGAAGCTTTGCCCCATCTATGCAAAGTTTGATTTTAGATTCTCAATTATCAGCCTTCATATACAATTTAAACAAAAAAAATCAAGTGGAAAAGATTGCGCATGAAAATCTCTGCAATTAATGTCCAGTAACATTTTCACCTAGAATTGAAAATAAGCTTGAAATCCGAGAAAATGTGATTATTAAATTGCAAACTGTTGGCAACTGTTGGTTCTAAATCATTCACTACGAAGAGATAGCAGATTATAGTGTGTTTCCAGCGCTATCACCAGCTGTCTCATATCTTTGAATAGTAGACTTGAGATGCGCGAGTAAACTAGCGTCAGGTGATCAATTTTCTTAACGGCAAGGAAAGTTGTGTGAGTGTGCGTGCCACACCAGATTTTTATAAAAGTGTTTGCATCCTTATTTTGACTATTTTTATCAAAATTAAGGAGAGAAACAGTGTTGGGTTTATTCTGTTGATTCACTCCCAATCACATTAAATTGATATTGTGATTGTGGAATGAAATAAATGAATAATACTACAATTACATGAAGGTAGAAAATATCATACCTAAGCAATTACACGTAATTGAATTATAAAATACTTCTTGAGGAATACTTCCATATACTTCCATACTTCCATATTGTTTCAAAGTAGAATAAAATAAAGAGTATTATTTATAATGACAAAGAAAGTATTGTGAGTGTTCCACACCAGATTTTTGTTTTGTTTTTATTATGAGTCTCAGTTGAAGAAAATATTGAAAAGTATATATTCAGTTATGTATATATATGTACAGATTCAGTTATTGTTCTTCAAATCTTATTTATTTGCGCATGAAGACTCATTATTGATCATTGAAACAATAGAGCAATTGATTGATTCAGTTTTTATTAGTGCAGTTGACTGAGCACAACTCTATTATTATTTAAGAGATGAACACATGATTCAAAATTACATGGCAAAACAATTAGTTAGAATTTGATATTTGTTTGAGTTGATTTGAACGGCTTCTCAATTCTATGATAAAGTATCTCGAAATGTCATTGATCAAATGAATGAAAGATTGGTGCTCTCGGTAATGATGATAATAGTGCATTTATTGTGGGTTATCTTGCCAAGAAAATTATTGAGCTTACACATTTCTGTAATTACAGCCATAAAAAATATTTTATGAATGCATAATAATAACGTGAACACATCAGACATCAAATACTATGTAAAACCGGCAACACCGCTTCAATTTATTACCAATTAAGTTGGTTTTTATTAGCTAGGTTGTCGTTGTTCAATGTTCAGCTCAATGAAAGCCAGCCAGCCCTCTTCTATGCAACTAAAATATAAGTGGATAGGAATACTATTTCGTTATGTTGCTCTTTAAAACCATATTTTTCCATTCCATGCTTACAAATTACCTCATGCATAGTATTCTTACTCTTTAGCTTAGAATTCAATGACCATCATTAATTTATTGTCTACTGAAAAATAATTATTTATTAGTACAATTACGAATCATATAGCTTATGATATACATGACATATGATACCTCAAATTGATAGAATTGTCACCATGTTATTGATAGAATTGTCACCATGTTTCATGAAGTTGAGTCTATACGGTTTTTGTCAATTATTGAGATTTGAATGTTCAATTCATAAATTGAGTGTTGAATACATAAATTGAACACACAGTAAAACTGAAAAGTATTTTGCTACTCATTCAGGTTTTCAAACATGTTCCACATATACCGATCAATTTCTTATGTGGTCTATATATTTTTAGAATATTTAATAGTCCAGTCATATTTAAGGAATCACAGTACATACTTTGATTCATGTTAAGGAAGGCCGTACTGTAATGCTCATAACATTCTTACATAACAGGTTTATGTGGAAAATTAAACTAAACTAAACATCTTTAAATACCCCATTAACTATTTTATTCAATATTTCTTATGCATGCATACTCGATTCCAAATTAGTATACGAATATTTATCGATGCTTGAATTTTTCTCGCATGACTGATTGATAATGCAAAAATTTCGATAATGCAACTTAAATTTCTGGGTGCCAAATGGAGATGCTTTGAGTGTTTGATTGATCAATATTATTCATTATTGTTAAATAATATCATTTAAGGTCTTGTAATGATTAACTCATAGTAGTGAATATTTTTTTAATTCATGTATTAAGTTTGTATATTGCTGTTCAAAGATGCAAAGTTCCGTGAAATTAATGTTCAAAGTTCAAGAATACTATTTTGTGACATAACCGTTGCAATTGTCCATTTCAACTCATATGAAATCTAGTTCTAAGTTGGGTTCAGTTGAATGCATTATGAAAGTAGGAGTTACCCGGTATTGGCTTATAGTGAGGAGAAAGTGGAATTATATTCGCCCACATAGGAAACACTCGAGTGCATAGCGGCTCTATATTTTAGCTCTGTTTTAATTAACTTTTATCATTGTACCAATCTGTGCAGTCATTTCAAAGATAATACATCACAGCAGTATAAAGTCAGCTACTAGTGAGAGTATTGAAAATAGTAATTGGATTTAGATAAACAATATTTTTGGAGCTCTTTCAGGTTCATCCATTTCTTGATCAAATCAATTCTCAATGCTCAAATGTTCAAATCAGTTGTTCAGTTCTTGAATGTACTCAAGTATTTTTTCAATCAATCTATAATTTTATTCAACTCATCACAAAATATAAAAACACAAAACAATACAAACAAAATACAAATTTCTAACTAAAACACAGAAAACAGGCTTCGTGGTGGGAGGGTGTTGCTAAGAAGAAAGAAATAAGGAAAAATAACTAGCCAACTATGGTATCCCAAGTAATAGGCTGGTAGAGGGTATAAAAGTAAAGAATAATGGATGAAGAGGGGCGAAAAAGGGAAGAATGGGAGAGGTAAATAGAAAAGAAGAGAGGAAAATATTTGTAAAATCTGTAACCAAGTCCACTTCTTATGCCTTTAAAGCTAAAGAAATGGTATTGCAATCAATAGTTTAAGCAGAAATCCCGAGTATTATTAGTAATTAGAGTTTTCTACATAAAATAAATTTTTTACAAACCTAAATTCAAGAAAACAAGTTTCCATTAACTTTCAGTGAGTCGCTTTAGTTTCAGCATTGAAAAACAAGTTTTTATTCCTTCAAACTCGATCTCCTTTGTGATTCTTTATACACTAATGCGAATTCCTATTGATTCCTTCAATTACTTTTTCATTGCTTCAACAAATCACAACCTTCATTTCCGGCTGTCATTTTCATATTCATTACTGATTGAGATAAAATCCATTATTAGTTCGCCTCGCTGATGTTCAGTAAACTGCTCGACACGCGTGAATCCAGGATATTTTTACCCACCTAATTCTCAAATCCAAAATTAGTGAGATATGTTTATGTATGTGTTTGATAGTGCAATGCATTTCGATTTAGTACAGTGTCAGCCTGGTCACGGATGAAAGCCAAAATAAAAATAATGGCTGCTAGCGTTTGCTTCTCCATAACACGATGCATATGCGCCGGATTGTTCTATTTTCAGTCGACTCTCTGGGATGCAGGCAGAATGAATTCGTTCCCGGCGGTGGTGAGAGGGAGGGGGGTGTCAGTAATGTCTGGTCCAACATTAACTCGAAATATTCAAGAAAATAATACGCTAGCTGACTTCAAACTTTGAACGTGCACTTTGTGGCAGTGGCGTCTTCTCAACCTGATTACGACTAGACAAGTCCAACTAAATAAACATTTGAATGTGTTGGAGAAAATTGAACCAGGTCATTCTGGAATGTCTCACCTGCTCTTACTTGATTTTTAGTCGATTTGTTGAATTGTTTTTGGATTTTTGAATTGTATATGAAGAATTAGGTTTCAATGAATGGAAATTGTTTTTAGCACAAAGAACTCTGTTGGAATAAATATAATTTTAGTATGAATTTTAATTAGTTGATTTCCTAAAGAGTGAATTTACTGTTACATTACATCAAATAAAACATAATTATCATCAATCTTTTTCTGCTATGTGTAGGAATTTATCTTTTTATCATTATATTTTTATACTAACCTAAGTCTAATAATATTGATTGAATATTTTTATTTTTAAATATTATTTATATTTCTATTCATGTTCATTTGGTAATTCATTCGTATTCATACATTTAATTATCTCTTATAAAAAAAATACACTTGTAGTTTATATACGTTAATGAAATTTTCTATTGAATCTCTTATACTTATTTGTCGACATTGAAATTACATGTAACAAACAAACTTTTCATATTAATAGTTATCGAATATTGATCTCTGTTATTGATTCATTTACTCTTAATTTCATTATTGAAATCTCAAGTCGAGATATTTTTTGTATTATGAGGGGAATAATGTTGCTTCCCTGGTGCCTCCACGAACTTAAATATGTGAAATAAATCAGGAATCTTATCGCAATAAATTATTCAATTATCTGTGAATTCATAAAAAGAGGTGAACATTTATTTCAAAATCAATTATCAATCGAATGTAAATTAGCAAAAAATGATTTGTTTCAGGCGCAGCAGCTTGTGCGGAATGGGCGGGCTCCGAACGGGACCTGGCCGTGCCGAAGAAACGCCGCCGGCGGCAGCTGAACAACGACCCCGGAGTGCATGACGAGGATGACGACGACCTCCTCCACCCGCCTCATGACGTCCTCTCATCCCGGTCCAGCAGTTTGCTGCAGTTTGAAACCTTGGAAAGGCACTGCGAAGACATTTTCAAAACCGAACAACGCTCATCACCGTCCGTCCACTCCAACCTCAGTTTCGATTCTCTAGAAAAAGACAGATGGAGATATCGATCCGGATCTCAAGACAGTCTAGAAGACGAAGCCTCAAGTATGACGTCATCATGTGAGTCTAGCAGCGAAGTTTCGAGCTCTGACGACGAAGCATTGAACAGATCGTTCTCCTCGAGAAGTGGAAGTAGTAGTTTTCGATCTTCCACTGGTCTTCGATCCTACCACAGTTTCGACAGTTTAAACTTGTATCAACAGTATGACAAACCTGAAGGTTCTCTGTTGAGTGGTGAATTTTCTCAAAGCCTCAACAACAACTCGTTGCCTGCTGAAGAAACGCATGAGGCGGCACCGACGTGTACAGCTCGTGGCATGTATAAAACCGTTGAATGTCTCACTGAAATCCCTGTCCATGGTTGTGGACGACAAACGATAACTTCCACGTGTAAAACCGAGGATTCATTAGTAAAGAATGAAGATAAAACTCCTGCTAAGGGTACCCAGAGATCGTCGGAGAATTTGAGTGAGGATAGTGGATTCGGCGAGCATATACCGAGAGGTTCATCGAATAATCTATCTGCTCGCTCTGTTAAAGTTTATCCGATCGCTGAGGATGAATACGATACTTGTGATTCTTATTATGCCGACATTAGCCGGGAGTCTAAAGATGTTACGGGGTGTCATAGGAAGGAAGAGGAGAGTATGAGAGAGCAGGAGGTGGTTGGTGTAATAGAAGAGGAAGATGAAGATGATGAGGGCGAGGACGGGATGATCATAAGGAGAGTAGGAGAGGATGATAAACGCGAGTGGAAAAAGTCGTCGTCAAACGGACGGTGTGACGCTGTGGCTAAATTTAGCGATAGCGGTGTGTGGCAGAGTGCGCCCGACCTACTGTCAGCCCAGTGCCGGCCCCAACTGTATGGCGCCCCGTTCGTGTCTACTTCAGCTCTCGTCGTGAACTTTGTGCAGCGCGGTGTCCGAGACGATGACGAGCCGTCTCTAGTCGAACACGAATCCAAGCCACTTCTTTCCCCCTCGCCCTCGCCACAAGTATTAGCTAGTGATTTGCCCAACATGGCCTCCCGATTGCCCGTAGTCAGCACGCCTGACCTGTTTTTGGCGACCCACGACCTCCTTGAGATTGAAAAACGCAATACTCTGCTGAAGAACTTCCGCAACTCGACGGTTTCACTGTCAGGAGACGCGCTGTTGGAGAGCGAGCGCAGTAGTGGTCCACCCACGCACAACAAGAAGACAGGCAGTGAGGGCAGGCTGAGCCGCAACTCGAAAGGAGGCTCGCGAGGAAGTAATATTATGATAACGACCAGTTTTGTGAACCTGACGCCGGGCGGCAGCACAAAGGGCGTGCACTTTTGCCCGGTGGTGTCGGAGGTGAGCTGGAGGGACACCAGCGAAGACAGCTGCTCGTCGCAGGACGAGGCGGAGACCGAGAGCGACCACGTGACCTCAGCAATCAAGCGGTTCAGTGCTTGTGGTGGTGGAAAGTACGGTACTAGTGGCAGCAGCGTGTCAGTTGCCGTTCAGACAGCCATGGAGCCGCTCAATCGGCATTCACCAAGTGCCAACGATAACCACAGTGCTTCCAAGTTGCCTCCTATAAGTGCCTCCTCTAACAATGCCTCCAGTCAAGTGCCTAAACAGAAGCCGGGTCGGTTCGGCGGCTTTTTCCAGCGTTTCTCTCTGCGACGCCTCAGCGGTAAGAAGGCCAAGGACAAGCGACGCCCGCCGCTAGTGTCGACGTCCGTTAGCACCCAACCGCCCCCAACCACCACCCCCGACTCTGACCAAGTACAGATCATTCCCCTGCACCCGCCTCCGCCTCCCTCACCACCACCACACACCACCTCTGTTGCCGCCTCCAAGCCGCCCCTTCCGCGCAGACGCGACTCACCAGTCGGGGGCGGTTCACCAGGGCTCAGTAGTGCCATGACCACTGCCGCCGCTCGCAACCACCGCGGCCTCCTCGAGACCGACCTCGACTCCGATCTCACCAAGAAGACCCGCAGCCTGCTCAACCTCGAGGATGGCATGAAGCCCTCTCCCTCGCACCACCTGCCGCCTCGTGACGAGCTCACCCGCGATGCCGAGACTCGTGCCAAATCCATGGAGTTCCTGCTCGACAAGGACAACCAAGCTGCTATTAAGGTATGTCACCAACATGCTATTAAGGTATATCTAGCATGTTATATTTTTGTTACATGATCAATTTCTAAAAATTATTCATTCTGTGTATTGATTTGTCTAATTTCATTTAGGAATGGTTCTTAGTGATTCATACCCTCAATTTTTTGTCACCCAAGTAATTCGAAGTTCGTGTATACATTCCTAAAATTCCTATTAAAAACATATTAATTGAATAGCGATTCAAAGTTGGGGGGGTGGAAATTAATTTGTGTTGAGAAAGTTACATAGTGAAACTAGATCTTGAAGATTTGTTCTGAAAGAAAATTTCAGGATATAACATTTTGCCCATACAGTAAATATTTTACCATCCTTATTTCAATAATCTCTAAAGTATACTTTTGTATGATTGTTTCACAAAAATTAGTTACTATAATTCGTAATAAGTTTTTAGAATGGACGTGCAGTACGAATTATATTTATTAATTGAATAAAAAAGAAGAAAAATTAGAAATCCTGAACTCTCGAAAATAGTTTATTTCAAACGGCTATAATTTCTTGAACTTGATTCATAGCTTTGACTCATTTGTGGTTTAATCCATTAAATTTACGTTATAACGTACTCATAAGAACTGAAGTTTTGAAATCGTGATTGCAATGAATCATTACTCAGGTTTTTGGATTGGTCCATGGTTTATTGTTTGTTTTAATTGCAGAGTAATGAATGGTTAGATATGGCTCTTTAAATGTCCCACTATACTTTCTCATTCATGAATTCTCCTTTCTTTACATTGCATTCACAATTACAATGCCAGTTGGGGGAGTCCCCACCCAACAAAATCGTGGAGAAATTATTACACTGTAGTTATATTTATATTCCTTCTAAACTTCAAATCTTGAATCATTCGAAAATCATGATTTTGTCGTCATACTAGTCAAAGTATCAACAATCTTTAACTTGGAATCATTTCAATAATTCTGGTGTAAATTAAATCACTCTCAATTCTGACACTTGTATATAGTTTATGGTACCGGTATAGTTGTTGTAATTTATAAGAAAAGTATTAACATTTTTGGAACTAGAGAAATTTGATATTTTAACTTGTATGACGACAAAAATCATATTTTTATAATGACTCAACGGTTTTGAAAGGAATCAAAGTTCTTGAATTTCAACTATTACAGTATTTTTTGACAAATTTTGACGTATAATTCCTCACTTGATCAGCTTAGTATGACTTGATCATCTCATTCGTGGGATACTATTTAAAATTTTTTACTCATCGTAGAATATTAATTTCTTTAATACATGATATTTAAAATGTTGTACTCGATCAGTCGTTGCCTTGTCGAAATAGTTAAATCTGCTAACGTAGGACGCAGTCGAGCATGCCAACAGTGAACTGCCTACTTGTCATTGCCCACTCGATAATAATTAATAATGGATTCTAGTATGTGGAATGTGGCACATATCGACTGGAGTCATCGCCTTCGTATCGTCTGGATGTCATGCAGAAATTTCTCGTTTTATTTGATTAGTTGCCAATTTTACTTGACAATCGCCATGCTGGTCTTCTCTACTGTACTTACAGCCAGTGCCAAATTACTCTCACATAATAGAAACGGTTTCATTTTCAAGCGAAACTTGAATTCAATCTTTGAATTTGATTCATTTATAATAGTTTGATTTACTGACACTCTAGATTTAGTAGCTTTTACGGTATTCACGGTTATAGCTTTTTGGATTGTACAGTACGGGGTACAGGATTCACTGATTACTTATGACTTTGAAATTTTTTATAAGGCTTTTTTACAATGAGATGAGCATAATACATACATTGATTCAAGAGTTATTTTTCTTCTTTTTCCCCGCATCCTGTTTGAACGTTAATAGAAGTCTTCTCCCATTATAAACAATGTCTGAATATTAGTAGGCTTATATTATATTCATAGGATTGAATAGTAATTTATTGGTCAAAGTGAAGATGTCCATCTTGTGTATATTTCAGTTATCAATTAACCATTAATTACTGCCTCAAAACATCCTACAAGTAGTATTTTTCCATGGATAACTAATTGCTATTCTTAATTGATATGATTTACGCAATGTTCCCAATCACTGCGAACAATGAATCATGAATGATATCAGCCATCTTCAATCACTAGATCAGTATGCGATAAGAGTGAGCCACTCATTTTGCATACTTTTGAACTTTGAACTACGAATTATGCATTATAATCAATGAGGGTTCAGTTATGATTCATTCTAGAATGATTCATGAGGAATTTTAACTTCTTGGTTTTGAAAGAGTTTTGTTTGCTTTATTCCTAGTGGAATGACTGTCTAAAAACTAATATAATTAAAACACAAATAAGAAACATAATTGTTGACGAATTATTATGGTCTTCCTCTCTAATCAAATCTTCAAACATTCATTTTATTGGCTTCTGATAATTTACTGAGTGTGATCTTATAAAGTTTCGAAAAACGTTTTTAATGCCAACGTAAAATACGTAAAAAACATGAAAAACGTAACGTATTTATCCCAAATCATTTATAAAATAGACTAGTCCCTGTCATCTAATTTATAATGCCAATTATCGTATTTTCACTTTGAAAACATCAAGAATCTTGAAGTACTTTTTCATAAAGAATCAATTTGATAAATAAATTTGTTAGAACTTACAATTCAATTAATGAAACAAGCCCTACTCATTCAGTAAACTTGAGACCCAACACCACCCAACCACTGCGTACATTGACTGCGACCTTGACTTATATATATGTACTGTGTGACACCTTTCTTGTCTTTATGTGTGGAACTTTATGAATGAATCATGAACAATCATCCCACTCTAACAACCGGTTTATATCTATTTATTTCTCTTTCAACCTTTCTGTTATAGGTGATTGAATAAATTTATATCTGGTTAATAGACTATAAGTAATTTTACATATTCGATCAAATATTGCATCTATATTTATTTTGTAATTTTTCTATTGATGTAAATAAATAAATAAAATAATGAGTCAACTTCCTCCCAATTAAATAATTTTATGATAATTGATAAAAAGTACTCCCTAATTTTTGTATGTGACAAAAAATCCAAGTTCTCGATAATATTTAGTGAATATCTGCCTGGTTCATAACGGTGACATTTTTGTGTAGGATATTTCAAATAGTGAGAGAATAAGTACGGCACTCTGCCTCATTCTTTTGGCATTATTTCCACCTCAACTGATATCTAGGTTAATCTGAATAGACTAAAAAATCAATACCCTCTATAGGGTGTCCATTACTTTGTATATGTCTGCAGTATTCTGCCAAGGTATATAGTACATACAGAGAGTATTGATGTAGAGAAGGCTCGTCTCTATTCTGCATTCTTATTTGTTTCAAAACATCTTTTGGCTATTTGAAGAAAATTATTGTTGAGATTATTATTAAATCATGTTTCACAGCTTCATAATCGAAATTATGCATTGTGGTTGTGAACTTTTCCTCATGAAAATAGAAGTTTCAGGTCTTTTCAAATTAAATTGTAAAATTTCGTTACTGTTTACATTTATTACTTCTATTTGAATTACAGGATCTATTTAAATGGCATTAACGTGCTTGATTAACTAGTAGAATGTGAGCTCTCTAGTAGAGCTTTGTATAGTTCCGTTCAATAGCACATCAATCGTAAGCCATGGATTTATTCAGAAGAAATACTGACTGGCTGCTCTATTTTCGGTTGGGGTCAATTGATAAACATGGAAAGGTCGCAACGCTGCTCCAATCACAAGACTCAAGAAGGCAATTTTTACTTATTCATTATTACCGACTAATACTGAAAATCGAATAACAAGCAGTGAATGTAGAATTTACATTCTGTCTGATAACAATTCTCATACATTCAGTTTCATCTTTATGGTTTGTGTTGCAATAGAAAATATGATTATTCTGTCTACTATGTATGACTGATTGGCTGTGGAATGTTGAATAAATATTTTCATTGAATCAGTTCTATTTCGTCTAGACAATACAACTTTTATAATACAATAGAATACAATTTAATAATATAATAGAATATAGAATCTAGACAATACAATACAATATAATAATAAATCACAATTTTATAACTTCTGAAACAAGAACTAATGGCTGTTTTTTATAGAGGTATAGAACTTTAATTTGGCATTACTGCTCAAGATGGCCACCGATTTAAGAGTGTTGTTAAGTGATTCATTCTCAGTATGTTTTGTTTGGTGATTCATCATAAATAAACTCACCCCTAAACAATCCTTACAAATAGTGCATTTTCATTTCGAAAATAACGGTTCTTTGCAAAATACGTATCGCGCCCTACATCCATTTTATCCGTCAACAAAAAGTCCATCAGAGCAGTTAATTGGCATTACACATGGAATGTTTTATCAACACGTTACTCACTCGCGTCCACAGAGACGCCGTACGGTGAGTACAGAAGAAGCTATTGCAACTGTAGAGCGTAGCATTGAGGAAGACCTGAAAGTCCAAGTCCATCTGCCATCGAGCATCCACTTTATGTGGATATGTGTCCATCCACTTTATGGAAGATTACTAACATTTTCATTCCTGAATTGATCAACCATGATGTCCAGGAGCTGAGGTTCCAAAAAGATGGTGCAGCATCACACAGCTCGTGCCACAATCGATTTATTAAGGACACGTTTGGTAACCGCCTAATTTCACGTTTTGGACCTGTGAATTGGCCTCCAAGATCTTGTGATTTATCACTGCTAGACCACCTTCTGTGGGGCTTATTAAGTCATTGATAAGCGGATAAGTGACTAACGCTTGACGATTTGGAAGACAACATTCGCCGTGTTTTTGCCGATATACGGACACAAATAATGATGGAAGAAGCAACAGAAAATTGGACGTCCAGATTAGACTACATCCGAGCCAGCCATGGCGGTCATATGCCAGAAATCATATTCAAAATGAATTGCCACTAGATTATCTTTCGATTATTTAAAAATTATGTCAATCGAATAATCCATTGTTATTTTATCGCAATTTAATGTTCCATACCTCAAAAAACACCCGTTCACCCGTTACCCGCCTTATTTGGAATACGTTTAAATACCGGATACTGGATTGCTTGGTTAGGAGAACCGATGTGTTTGAGTTTATCACAATACTGTATTTATTTGTGGAATTCGTAGATTAACCTAGATTCAACCCTTGATTCATCGATGATCGCACATTTACTTCGAAACAAACTATCCAACATTTTTCTACAATGAAATGAAGTTCTCAAGTTGAACTTGATGTTGAAAACATAAAAAATTCTCCAACGTAGGTATAATTTTATTTATTGGTGATCGCACCTGTATTCTGACAAAGTTGTAAGAGTAAAACTATACCAACCCTTAATTTATGAATGATTGCACACTTACTTCGAGAGATGCAATGAAACATGTTCTTCAACGTCTCATAATTTATTGGTGATCGCACTTGCTTTGAGATGACGATTTATAAAGTATATATTTCCTGATGACCAGACAGACCCACCCATATGATTGCGAACACACTCACACATGTCCATCGCCTGGTTTCACACGTGTCGACGAGTTCCGGGTGTGTCCGCTCTGTTTGAGTGTGAAAACTGGGGGACTGTAACCATGTGTGAGAGTGTGTGACGTGTAAATAACGCGCCTTGCATGCGTGCAAGCGCTCACGGCTCATTGGCCACCAACCACCAACCTGCTTCTATTCACTGCAAGACTGGCTCTAGCTCAAAGCACTTGCAACAATCGCCAACTCGAAATTCCCTTAAAACATGCCTCTATTGCCAGTTATAGTATTGGAAAAAGTTTGTGACACCTTCATGCGTGAAAAACTAACGGCTTACTTTCTGAAATATAGTAAACAATGTACATTTCAAGGTGAATACTGAAGAAGACAACATGTTCACTATTATTGTTACAATATTTCTGAATGATGAAACTTTGTTAGTTGTCCAAGGTAGCAATAGCTCGCATAATTTTTAGTAGTAATATTCAAGGTTATTTCAAGTTGAATACGTTTTTCTGTACCATAGAGCATAGATAAGATCAAATACCAACACTCTTCTCTATGATTGTACCTACAAACGTAGATTGGACCATTGGCTCTTCTCTTCCCAAGCATTCTCTTCACACAGCAAAACCCAGGTGGATTATCTCAACTCAAAAGACCAAGAATTACCTGAATAAGAGTCTCCACTGCCAAACTTGTAGACATACCCTTTCTGAACCCAAACTGAGTAGAGACCAAAAGCTCTTGTCTCTCCAAGTGGTCAAAAAGATGCTCCAGCCTGGCAGACTCCTAACCCTTGCAGAATATTTTAATTATGGATATAGGTCTGAAACTGCCTACCTCATTATGATGGCCTTCCTTGAAAATGGGAACTATTTTTGAGGCTTTGAGCACATCTGGGACATTTTTTTTAGTTATCTTTTACTGTATAATATGTCTAATAAAGTGAAAATTTGAGCAAACTGAGACTGCATTAACTTTGTAATGTGAAATGGGAAATTCACTTGGTAATGGAAAAATGTACAAAAAATAAACAGCACAAACCTCTGGTTTTTCTGGGAACGTCTATAAGGTTATGTTGAGAGAAATATATTTAAAATTTCTGTTTACGTTTAAATCAAGTCTCTTCATGATGTCTTTGTTTTTGGAATTTTTATGGTATTATGGCAAACAAAGAATTTGTTTTGATTTGAAACAACTATAAAATATGTACCCCAAAACAAGAATCACGGTGATGAAAGTGAGAGCTCCTCCTCATTTTGTGTTTTTTTTAAACTCTGACATTGCTACCAAGCTTTTATATTGTCTAGATAGTACTGTACAATTCAAGCATGGCTCCTAAGTTCACAATACTGGGACCGTTATTGCTACAGTCAATAGAAAGCCATTCTAGGAATGCATTGTTTATTAATTATGACCCCCTTCAGTGTAGTCAGTAGCTTTTGAAAAGATAAACTGGAAAGAAGGCTGTTGACATTATCTCGCGGTATCACTCAGTCACTTCTATTTGTGTGGCAGAAGAGAACAAACTTGAGGGACATTGAGAAAGACATAAATCACATCACGATTAATGAAGCATTGCATTGATAACAGCCAGGCCGACTTTCAATGAAGATGTTGATGTGCAAGACAGAGACAGAGACACAATCAATCATGCTATGCCAACCTTGGGCCATTTATTTGATAATTAAGTCAGCTCAGTCAATGAATGGCTTCAGCTATAATTTTTTTCTGGGGCAGTAACTTTGGAAAAGGGCGCTCATTTTTTATGCTTCTTTAACGAAGAAGCAATATTTCACCTGCTACCGAAACAAATCAATATTGATCTTGATTATTGTAGAAAATTACTAGTACCCTTTTTATATTTTTCATATAAACACATTTGATGTCTGCAACTACTTGTGTTTTATTAAAAATAAAAAAAGGGTACTAGTATTTTCTGTAATAATTGAACATTCAAGTAGCTCTATTAAAATACTCAACTAGGCAATTGATCTTAATATATTCTCTATAAATTTGTTTAGTTTATTCTCAATAATTCAATTTCTGCGCATGGTTATTCAACAGCTTCAGCATTCGAAGACATCGATTGTTGATTACATTGTAAATTGAAAAGTTGTTAATCCCATGTAATGATGTTGCCATTCTTCAACGCTTTCAAACTTCTAGTCCTCAGCACTCCTTATGATATTTCAGTATTGTTTTTATACCTATTTCCTCAGTCGCATAACTAAATTGAGTCTCACCAAATGATGTTAGGAGGTATGAGGAGTTGTCTCGGAAGCAGAGGTATCCAACTATTCTTCGCCACAGAGGTGGCTGGTGCACAAAATTATTATAGGGGTTTGCAAGATGACCAAATTGATGAAATAAATCTACGTAATTTGCTGAAAATAAGATAACTCGACTTATTTATTGTAGTGTTTCGAAGTTATTCGTATTTCAGCGTCACCTCTAACCGTTTAATGTTTTATAAATTTGTAGATTCATTTTGTTTGCATCAATTATACGGGCCTATACACGCACCGGAATCCCTCTCACTTTCCAATTTTCTATGCGGAAAGCCTTTGTTTCACTTTCTCATTTGTCCACTATTGTTGAGTGAAGATTCTGTTACTGAATTGATTAATTGCGGTACGGAAACTGCGCCTCCTGTACTCTTCATTCATTAGTATTAGGACGGACATTCCAGTGAACTTTTGTTTCTGTGATGAAAGACGATAACGGGCTTTTCAATTACGACGGCTTTCCCACGTCCTTTTTCGGTTCGTTACCTTAATAAAGTCAAGGTGGCTTTTCTCCAGAAGCACCAAGATACACGGATGGGTCTGTTGTCTTTTTAAGGGTCCACCCTTAGAACAAAATTATTCTTGATCATGCCCGTCTACTGTAGATGTAGATGATGCTTTTGAATTCTCGCTTCACTTTATTTTCAGATTTTAATTATTAGACTTGGGATTTGTAGTATTGCAAAATTCAACCACTGGATAAGTGAATGAGTCTATAAAAAATTGATTGATTGATAAAAGATGAATGATTGCTTAAACAAATAATAATAATAATAATGAAGTAGGGCTTTGAATCAAGGGATATCAATGCATTTCCAAATATTTTATAGATCCGAGGAAAATCTGTAACTTTAATAAATAAGTAGATACTATACTCTACAGTACGTGAATTAGTCCATCCATGGTTACATTCTAAGATACAAGGTGATAGTTAAAATGTATATTTGTACATTAGTTCGGTCAGTATTTAGTGTTTTGCTCATATCCAAATGCTTCAGCCATTTTAGTGAATTAGTTTCGAGCATTATTGGAAAGTCAAATTACATTTGCATGTGTTGGCAGTAAACACATTCCTAACAATGATTAATGATTGTAGAAATGACAGGTGGTCCATACGGGAGCGAAACTCAACAGTCCCAACACATTACTGTTTACAGGCAACTTTCCCTGTACACTCAGACATGGATAAATGGACTTCTAAATTCGGCTTCCAACCGAAAGAATTCGACTAAACAATTTAAACCTTATCGAATACCGTCATGATCATCCAACGAGTTTCAATCCAATGATCATGATTCGATTTTAATTTGGTAGAATGTAAGTACTGTAGTTTATCACTATGGAATATTATAAAAATGAATCCAATCTCTTGCAAGCTAGAATCAACAATGAATTTCTTATAACTATTTCAGACTGTGTATGAGAAGTGTAATGCAACAAATAATTAAAAAAACTCTAGTCCATTTTTCATTTAACTCAAATGTGAAATTTTTTCATGTCATCAAACAATCTATAAGGAATTCCGTCATCACTTTTCTTGAATGTGATCGAACATGAACCTGTCTTACTCAAAAACTCCTCTTATTTCCAATGAAATTTCATATGGTTTTTTCAAATACAGTAGTTCCTAAATTTTATGAGAAACAATCTCTTGTTCGTGAGTTATTTGGGTGAATGAAATAACTAATTTTATTAGAGAGCCCTTTGTAGGCCCGTACTATAAGCTATTGGGTTTCTTATGTTGCAAAGATTGTTCACAAACAGAGAACTTTTAATATAGAGTTGCTGTTCAACATTCTTGTATTACAGGAATTCATGACATAACTACAGGGTTGCACGAGGTTTGTTTGTTTTTGTGTCTCGGTTTACTGGAGGAATGATTGTTGAGGTTTTTTAAACTGGATCGTTATTACGTTCTTGAAATATTTTTACAGGAATCCGGTCAACTGGACAGGGTATTCTTCCACCTTGTGATGGAATTTTTCAGAGCAGCCGGCATTTTACTATGAAATATTTTCGTTTTTTTTATTTAAATTTTGTAAAAGCCACAACCAATTCAACCTCCAGCTGAAAAAAATAGTAATGCGTGTGCTGTTTGTTTTTGAAATAATTATCTTCTTTACTGAATATCGGGGCACCGAGCTTCGCTCGTTATTTTTACTACAAAGTTTGATGTTAGATTCCCAATTATCAGGCTTCAGATACAATTTAAACGAAACATTTCAAGTGGAAAATATTGAGCATGAGAATCTCTACAATAAATGTTCAGTAACATTCTCACCTAAAATTGAAAATAAGCTCGAAATTCGAGAAAATGTGATTATCCAATTGCAAACTGTTAGCAACTGTTGATTCTATTAAATGATTCACTATGAAGAGATAGCAGACCTCCTATGTCTCCAGCGTTATTGTCCTGTCACCAGCTGGCTGAGATCTTTGTTTATAAGTAGACTTGAGATGCGCGTGAACACTAGCGTCAGGTGATCAATTTTCATAACGGCAAGGAAAGTTGTGTGAGTGTGCCTCACCAGATTTTTATTTATTGATAAACAGAATACATTTCTCTAAAATGATCGTGTTTAAATATTTTACAGCTGTCTATACGTCAGATTATGAATTACGGGGATGCGATATTTTGATTTTCCACAGAATCACTCGCTCACTTTTCACTATCCACAGACGACGAAAGTCTCAGCTGTTTCAGCCAAGGATGAATTATCCTTTAAATGTCGTGCAGCGAGTTTTCCCAAGGATGAGACCTAGTGCAATCGAATTTCTATAACATAAACCTACTATATTCTAAATTTCGTCGAAATCTTTAGAGCCGTTTTCGAGATCCGTTGAACATAAATAAATAACCATAAATATAAATAACCAAATATAAAAAAATAAATATAAATAGCCAAATATATACAGATATTGCTCGCTTAATATAATAGGATAGGATACGAAAATCATTGATTTTTGTTTTATGATTTCGCACTCCTATCACAATTAATAAAAAAATATGTTTTTGTCTGTAGTAGGATTGGAAATTAAAAAAAAATCAAAAGAACCTATTATGCAACAATATAATAGGCTTATATTAGAAATATAAATAAAAATCGAAGTACCCTTTTTTAAATTTGTTTAGAAAAGCCGAAACATGGTGTGAGTAAATAATTTTTAAAAAGGGTACTTGGATTTCTATTTATGTTTCTATTGAAGAGTAGCCCTGACCAATCAGATGACGCCATGGGCTTCGGTCTCTTTGACTAAGCATAAAATATTTGCCACTATTTTATTTTATTTTATTTGCCCTAACGAAATAGACAATAGGGCTAATATTCTTAGGCATTTCAAACATTATTCAAGTAATGAAATTCCTCATAAATTTCAGGAATTGAACTGAATACAGAAAAAATATAAATTGATTGACCACGAGGATTTCAGCAAATTGAAATCTGCAGGAGTCAGTCAATAGCACTGCAGACCTATATATTATAAGACTGAAGACTATTTTCTTGGGTTAAATTTGCGGGCTCAACAACTTACTTTCAGTCTCACTCACCGCTCGACTTCTCCTTCCTGCACCCAAAGTTGTCTCAAACGATTTTATATGGTGGTCTGCAAATAGCTGAATGCTGTTTGTCAAAAAAACCTCAACAGTAGAAACAAACAAGTTTGTTTCATGTCCAATATTTAGCTACCATACTTGTTTCGTATTGGCATGGCTCCATTAGACCGTCAGTTAAGATACTTTGTATGTATCTTCCTTTGTTCTCTAGATCTGAAAATATTGGATCTTGTATTTTTCTGTATTATATTTGATTCCATGATTTTTGGATTACGTACAAATTATTCAGTCCAGAGCAGTGAGATTAGAGTGAATAGTTACTGTATTATTTATATAGGCTACATTCGTATTTTTGTTCTGATAAGCTTTTATTATACACAAATTCTTGACAGACATTTTTAAACTTCTTATCAAGTAGGTTGAATCAAAATCTGGTACGAATGAATGGATTTTCCCCTCTTCCCATTCACCCCCTCTTAGGCCATTGTCAGAGAAGACGACTAGTGCTTGCCAGACGTCTGGCTTGCCAAGTTGAATTCAAATATGTTTCTACCTTGGCCGTGGGCGAAATAGAAAATGTTACTCGCGAATAAGCCAATCCCAAATGCTAACAAACCACGTGGTAAACAACCTTCGTCCAAATTGTCTTTTCTTCTCTCGTTGATCCCGTCAAGTTTCAATTTGACAAGGACAAACACATTACTGATTACTAAACTATAAGACCTGTCTTTCTTTGTCGTGGTTGCAACTAGTTTCAAATACAGAAGTAACTCTAAAACAATGCTTTCAGCTTTTTAATCGTCAATTAATAATGAACTACCGTACATAATAAAATAAACTAATAACCGACACACACAATCCTGTTATGCTTTGAATGTAATGAATTAAATATGTACGGTATAGAAATCCAGTAACTCTTGAATAGATTGTTACCTATTCGTATTTTCTCCTCAATGTTATGAATTTTTTCTCTCGTGATAAATGTTATAAGTTATCAGTTCGACATAATAAACCTCTTATCCCATCAACCTCAAACTAAAAACCTCGTATAACCACGGCGTATGAGCTCAGAATCTCAAAAGTTTTTGAATCGAAGCACCTCAAGTGAAAAGTTGCAGACCTAAGCAAGAAGACCTACCTTTCTACCTCTATAATCGAAGTGCAGTAATAATGAAGGTATCAAATGAATTATTCACATCCACTATCAGCTATCGCTATCATGCTCACTGTGACCGTGGAGTACTGTTGTACCGTTATATTTGATTTCAGTCAAGAACATCATGCACACTGGATATCTGTTTAACATCATGTATATCTGTCAGAAGGCAGCTCTCCTTTTGTGAGGAGGTTGAATGTACATGTATCCTGACTCTTCATGTTATTTCTCCATTATTGGGATAACAGAACGAACGGTGTAGGGTTGGGCCAGTCAGTACCTTCAATGCTGGCCTGTAAATGACAGGCTTCATACTGACCTCTCTCACACGTCAGGGGTATTATGAGGGGTGGGGGCGTTGGTAGAGGGCTGCTAGATGTATAAAGCTACTCGGTTCATGGTTATGTCGTAACTTGCTCCCTGGAGATTTGATCTTCCACTACAGACTACAGCCTTTGTTCATCGGACATGTAGTCATTTCCACCTTGCGCCCTTGTTATTCGACGAGCATTCATTCTATACATGAAAGAGGGCAGTGTATTTTTTGAATAAATTGTTTTCATTTTTTCATTTCTAAGAGTCTTATATATGTAGGATGGTACATGGAGCAAGCAGAGTGAATTGGCGAAGAGCAGTTGGAAAGCCTCAATTTTCATATGCACTTCAAAGCTGTATCGTTCGATTGATACTTTTTTAATCAAGTATCTCTATGTTACTCAATCAGAAATGTTTCAATTACTCAGATTTGATAGAACATTACTTTAAAAACATTTTTGCATTCTTTACTTCTGTGGAGATAGTTTTTGCTCCACTAGATCTTCTTGAGAGCTTCAAAGAGCTTCTTGATAGCTTATCAGCTCCAAAGACACTTCTAGTTTTTTTTTAGAATCCATATAGAAGCTAAGGTATATCTATCTTCCATGTATTCTATCAGCCACGCACAAGCTCCTGTTTTATGTAAGCTTCATCCTTTTTAAGGCATAAGCATAATATCCACATTATGTTAACGCATAAGTTTAGTGTTCAGTCTATTTTTCAATTTACAATTAAATCTTCCAGGTGAATGGAGCATTCATCTGGGATCTGTTTCATTATGTGAGATTAGTTTGCATATAGTCTACGTATCCCACAACTATTGAATCTCACATGCTTTATAAATAGTACAGAATATTAGACAGGAAGTACTTTCTTCTCAATGGAACCAGTCAACTGATCCAAACTAATCCAATTCAACCTCAAGACTATTTCATACTATTTTATACAGTATGAATAGGCCTACTGTCTATAGACCATAGACTAATACTAGACTGCTTAATTAGACACTGTCATGTTTTTAGTCCTTAGACTAAAAATCTTAGACATTCATAGTTCAGTCTTGAAATAATAGCTGGAGAATAGAATTAAGTTTTGAATCCAGAAATGGGACTGATAGAGCACTATCATATAGAATAAGACGTCTCAATAACCAGGATCTTAGTCTTCTCTCGAAATCCACGAAATTACTAAACAAACCATGGCTAGCGGTGTGTTGTGGATCCGCCCCAATACCGATTAGATTGTCAGTAGAATGCTATCATCATCCAGGAGCTCGAGTTGTGGCGGTTCAAGACCAAACACCAAACGCTACGCCGCTCTCCTCTCAGCCAAAATTAATTTCAACACGCGATGTCTGACGCGCGCCTCTTCTCTAGAACACAACGCTACGCTGTTGCACACAATCGATAAGTTTGCCTTATGCGCCCTTGTAGCTTAGGCAGGTTTCTACTCTCTATTCGCTTTTCAATCAACTTTGGTCTGTTATAATTTATTGTCGTCATGCTCGGTGGACATGCTTTTCTCTCTCACTCACTCACTCACTCACTCTCACTATTTCTCTGTACACCTGCTTTCTGTCTTGTGTGTTGTGCACGTGTTTGTCCTAGACTCCACCACCTCATCAGCTAATCGAACACTTGCAGTGCTGTATAAATATAATGAGTTACTAAAAAAAACTACTACTAGATCAGTCCTACATCTCAAGAAGCATTTTTTGTTCCACATTTGTCACAGCTGTTAACTGCATATATACATCTGCATTTTCTGAATGTGGAGTACTGAAAAAGGAGTGGGTTGAAAGTGGTACAGTCTGAATTCTGTAGTTCTCGAGCTCTGTGTATATTGAAACAATAAAAGTTATCAAGTATCCTTCTTCTATTTTATCAAATCACAACTATAGTCCGAGAGATATTACCTCATGAAGAGGGGAAAACGAATTCTTCCACAGTTTTGAGCAAGAACAGAGTAATGAAGAGGAGTGGCTAAGTGGCTATGATGCGTACAATTGGATGCAGAGACAGACAAAAGTAGGGTGAATGTTGTTAAGTAGTGGTTGTGATTGGTAAATGAAACACCATCGGACCTCTCTGTCTTCGAGAGAGAGCCGTGTAAAAAGTAATAACTCTCGGACTATAGTTTCAACTCATTAGAGGCATTTCCATGATTTTATACTTGAGTTGAAACTAGTTATGATACTATAGTTTGCGTAAAATGAGTTGAGACTTGACCCTCCATCCCAAGAAATTACAGGGTTGCCAAATCGTGTAAAATTGCAACTTTCTCAAATTTTCTCAACGTCAGAATTAGAAGTAGAATATCATTCCCGATATCCTAGTAGTGCTAGAAAATTTTCAGGGTTGAAGGATCAAAAGGAAATTAAACTTTTATGATAAAATTGGAAACATCGCGAAAATTTGTTTTTCTTTTGAATATCACTTCTCTCAGAATCATGGGTCGTCGTGATGCGTAATAATTTTATATCAAATTAACGGGGAGAATGTCTCCTTTCTATTGGTGTTAGGGTAATTTTTATCCGACCTATAGTTATTTTTAATTAATGTTTATGTTCGTCAATGTCGAGACATTTCGAGCAGAAAACATGAAATTTTCGACATGCTAGAAACTTTTTTGTTTCAAAAGATAAGTAGGTGGTGAAAGCGAGAAAGTTTCTCGGAAATAATTCATATTATTTTTACAATTGTCAAACGTACTCGGAACGACGTATTTTGGCCTCTCAGGAGTTTCAAGGAGTCGAGGATTGCGGCTGAATGGTGTGCCACCATAGGCTATCAATAGCTGGGATCAACAAAAACAAAATACAGAACGATTGAAAAATTCAGCAACTGCAAGCCACATGATTATAAAATAGTGAAAATGACAACCTCGCCTTGAATAATCCAAGAAGTGTTTCATTACAGCCTTCCTAGAGGCAATCAGCTGCTTGCGTTTGAAATAATTCAGTCAAATATCTTGTAAATTTCCAGCTTTTAGCATACAATTTGGACACAATGCATACCATGCTACCGCTCTCCGAACTTACGAGACCAAAATACGATCTTACGACTACTTTTGACGATTGAAAAAATAATTTCAATTATTTCTGAGAAACTTGCTCGCTTTCACCACCCACTTATCTTTTGAAACAAAAGATGCTTCCAGCATGTTGAAAATTTCATGTTTTCTTCTTGAAATGTCTCGACATTGACGAACAATAGAAAGGAGACATTCTCCCCGTTAATTCGATATAAAATTATTATGCATTACGACGCCCCATGATTCTGAGAGAAGTGATATTCAAAAGAAAAACACATTTTCGCAATGTTTCCAATTTTATCATAAAAGTTAAATTTCCTTTTAATCCTTCAAACCTGGATCTTTTCTAGCACTACTAGGATATCGGGAATGATATTCTACATTTAATTCTTACGTTGAATTGGAAATTTGAGAAAGTTGCAATTTTACACGAATTGGCAACCATGTAATTTCTTCGGATGGAGGGCCAAGTCCAAAAGACAGAACAAAACAACACAAACTATAGGCATTTACATGATTTTACACCTAAGTTGAAACTAGTTGTGATACTTGGCATTTACATGATTTTATACCTGAGTTGAAACTAGTTATGGTTTGAATAGCGAAAGAGGGTTTATTGTTTTTCAATAATTTACTAGCCCTATTGAGAAAAGTGAGTATCTTTGTACTGTGTATTCATGTATAGTTGGAAAGAATTATCCAGTTTTCCACATAGTTTGCTACAATACAAATTGACCTTGAAAACGAGGATTGGAAATATTTTTGTTATTATAATTTTGGGTTTTAATTGAGTTGAATTATTATCCTTGAGAATTGATCAAACACTCAGAAAATCGTTCATTAATCGGACTGTTTAGAAAGTATAGGTGGTTTGAAATTCGAAAATGTTTCATCATTGATAGATGATTACAATCACATCTAAGATTCTGGTTCATCACATCCATGCTTCCCGAAAAATGTAAATTCTTTTTTCATTTGAGAGAACATTCCATGCAATTTCATTGCATTCTTTCAAATGTGCTTTATTCCTGTGATTAGTGTTAAAAATTAATCTTGGAAATTGAAAACCTATTTTTGGAATATCGTTTCTCGAAACAGTGAATATACAGACTTGATTGGTTTTTTGTATATTTTGAAATATGTGCGGGAATTCTAAGCTTATGTGAAATTGATATTAGATTCTGTTTACATTGGAATCGAGCCAAATGTTCAGCTATCTTGAAACATTCCAAACAACAATCTTTGCTGAATTACAGAAATATCTTGTGTAAAAAATGAGTAAACTCAACCGGATCGGAATTAATGATGTATTGGTGGAGCCTGTTCTAGGTCATTTTTATTCCAGTCATTATACATCTCCAACACGTATCTGAAGTTTTATTACATATCAATCATTGCTGTTTTTGAGATCAACTTCTGTTTTTCTCCGTTCAATTCCAGTAGTTGGGTGGTCTGTAAACCCATTGTAGAACACAGTTACACTACAAGCATACTACTTTCAGAACAAAGCTTCGAAACTTTGAAACCAATAATATTGAAAAAATAACAATTTTATTCATTGCTGACTATTTATAATATATAATTAAAAATCAATCAAAATGTTTGAACATTTCATCCTCTCTGTTGGAACATCTTCATAACAAGACTGTATAGCAAATTTTAATAAAATAAATAATTCACAATTTTCTTCACAGTCATTCGTTATAGTTGGTCAATTCAAATGTCTCTGTATAATAGGTACTAACTAAATGCACGAAAATTCATTATTCTTTTTTTATTGCGGATGGTGCCTATATGAGCGGTTTTTGCTTGTGCGAGGGTGGGAAGGGCAAAGGTGAGCAATGAGATGATCAAACGTCCATGCCTTTTCGAAGGGATTCGGCGGGGGGGGGGATTCGTACCCGCGAGCAAGTATCTGTCCCGTTGAATCTCTTTGAAACTCAAAGAACCTCTTTGAAAAACCTCAAAGAATATCTTTGCACAATATTGTGTATAATGGAGTAGTAAATAATCAGAAACGTATAAATCTTGGTGATTATTATTTAGTATTTACTTGAGATATTTTTTAATTTTTTTTAGATCACTAGGAAGTTTCAAGATACATTGAGAAGGAATGTATTGGATGGAATAATTTGGTAGCTTGTATGGATGTAGCAGACATGTATTGGTGGTGGAGGGGGGTGGTTTTGTGGGGTGTTTTGGTTGATGCAGAATTCATAGCCGCATTTTGTCGGTGGCATTTGATTCATTGTTCCGAGAACAATAGATCGGCGTATGCTCTTTTATACAGGGCTCTGATTGTTCCGGAAAACTAGCTGCTATGAACTCTACTTTTTTGCATATTCCATGCCCTTGTTGAATAAGCTCCACAATACGTTGTTTCCACATTTCAGAAACAAAATGTTAATTTAACTTAGCTGTGAGCAGATTATTGCATCATTTATTCCCCAGGAATTGAATTCATTTCATTTCCTGGTTATAATAATTTTGTTACATGTGTAATATTGTGCTAATCTGCTGAACTATATGTTAAAATATTTTATTTCTATTCGTTGTTTTCCTACTATAAATCCAAATATTATATATTCGGTGATTGTTCTGGAAGATCATTTTATTTTTTTACAGATAAAAATTCTTAATTATAATTTTTAACCTCATTTTGGCACTTGTTCGTGTTTCTGTGGTAGTTAATCAATATAACCTAGTACTTTTCAATAAGCAGTGATCTTTAATGTCGAATGTCCTATTAAAGCGAAAAGAAGAAAAGAGTGAATGAATGTGGGCTTTGTCTTGTCTTGTCTTGTCTGAAGAACTTCCTACTCAGCAGCATCCAACATTCCTACTTGTCTATGTTTATAATTCACAGCCTAAACTCTAATTATAGGTCCTCCGTACTCTTTCTGTTTTCGGAAAAGGAAGTATGTCACCCAAGTTCTTGGTAAGCTGCCAAAAACGAAGTAAGTCACGTTTAAGTTCTATGAGAAACTTGGTTTTATGGTCCTCATCAGAGTGAAGCAGCTGAAACTGTAAATTTCTCAGTAAGTATGTTATCATAATACCGTATTTTTTAAGGAGGAGGTTATACATATCATATTTAGACATAATATCGTATTTTTTTAAGGAAGAGGTTATAGCCTACATATCATATTTAGACATAATACCGTATTTTTTTAAGGAAGGGGTTATACATATCATATTTAATACATATCAAATGTAAAACTTTCTCCCAATCCCATCTGTCTGTCTGTAGTTTTCTGCTCGTAAGCAGGTCCTTTTATATGGCAGCAGCCCTCCACTCTCTTCTATTCTCCGCCAGTCGCTTCAGAACAAAATATTGAATAGCCTACTTGCAATAAATCTTGCGTATAAAAATTGTTCAATATAATTGAACTGATCCCAATTCATATTTTTTCCTAGTTTCATATAATCAGGAGTACAAAAAGTACTGATTTATTTTAAAAGTAAGTAAGTAATCTCTGAAGTATTTAATCCTATACTATTGAACGAGCAATTTCTGTTTATATTTCACCGGATCTCGAAAACGGCTCTAATGATTCTCACGAAATTCAGAACATAGTAGGTTTATAATATAAAAATTCGATTGCACTAGGTCTCATCCCTGGGAAAACTCGCTGAAGGACATTGAAAGGATTTATTACTATTTATCCTTGGAAAAAAGTTGATAATAATTATTTCGTCGTCTTTAGATGATGGAAGTGAGTGAGCGAATTCTTGTGTGTGGGACTGTGTCAAAATTATGACTCAGCTGTTGAACTTTTGTAATCATTCAATCAGGTACTTAGTGCCGGTTGCAGAAAAGCCGGGTTATTTTTAATCCTGATAATTCAATCAATCAATCAATCAAGAATATTCTTTATTCCAAAAATACAGTAAGTACAAAAATGATGAATAATATAAAATATAAAATACGAATAATTATGTACTTAGATTAAGTTTCCATATTATAGGTTATGGAATGAGCCTACATGGGCACTGTGGCCTGTGCGTAGACTCGAGTTGAAATCTTAAGTAGGTATAGTGAATCTTTATGAAGGGGGAGAAGAAAGAGAGCCAAAATTAATTCAATTTATGAGGGTAATTTCATTCAAAAGAATGTCATAGTTTTGTATCGTAGAAAGTCATTCTGTATTGTAAAGTCTGTCTGTATCGTATATAGCCAGTCTGTATCGTATAGAGTCAGTCAATATTGGTATAGAGTCAGTAAAAGTCATGTTAATTTTGCAGTCAGGTGTCCGCCGCCCGCCAAGACCAGAGCCACAGCCTCCTCCTCACTTATTTCAAACAATCAATATTTCAATTTTTTTTTGAAAATTGGAAGACTTACAGCTGAAAAAATGTTATTTTGCGGAAATAATCTTTCATAATTACGATATATTACTTGAGATAAGAAGAAGCAATTTGTTGTTGAGAAGGATCTTGTCAGCTGGATAGATCTGATCCCAACTGTGGCTGCATATCTCGTGTTGTGAGAATGTAGAGATGGTATGAAAATTGAACCAAAATGTTTATAAACATGAGTGAATAAATCCTTTATGTATAATTTTTTCAAGGGTAAAACTCCAATTTCCTGAAATAATAAAGATGAGGGGTATCTTCGACATTTACGAAAGCCAGCTTTAAGGATTGCTTTTTGAATAATTTCTAGTCTTCTTAGATGGGTGCGGTAGGCTGCTTCCCATGCTAAGATGCCATATGGAAGGCGAGACTGTACAAAGGCGAAATGAGCTACTTCAAGTTCGTTAAAATTGAGAATTTTTCCAAGCTGCCTAAATGCAAATATATATTTACGTAAGGTTTTCAATTGGAAGTCAATATGTTGTATCCACTTAAGTCTGGAATCAAAAATGACGCCCAGGTACTTATATGAAAAAACTTGTTCAATACTTTGACATTTGCAGGAATTATTTAAAAAGTCATTACCATTATGAATTTTAAGATCCTCTAGATTGTAATCCGTTGAATGAGTAAATGCAATTGGCAGGAACTTGGTTTTAGATATATTTAGTGATAGTATATTTTGATCAAGCCATTTTTTAACAATATGTAGATCAGATAGATCTCTGTTTCTGGTTTGAAGCCAGGTGCTTCCCTGAACAAGTATTAAAGTATCATCAGCGAAAAGGAAGATTTCACCATTGAAAGTTAATCTTGAGATATTATTAATATAAATTGAAAAAAGTATTGGGCCCAGGGTATTTCCCTGAACCACTCCAAAATTTATTGGTGACTTCCCTCCCTCTGCCCCACATATAGATACATATTGCTGTCTGTTTGTAAGGTAGCTGGAAAACCAGTCAATTGCCTTACCCACAATTCCTATTGCTCTCAATTTATCAATCAACTTATTTCTGTCTACACTATCGAAGGCTTTTTTGAGATCAAGAAATATCATCAAAGCCTTCAAATTACCTGACACAGCACTATGCAAAGCTTTGTTTACATCAAACATCACATCAGAAACACATCTGTCACTCCTAAAGCCATATTGTCGGTCTGTAATAATGTTATTCAATGTGAGGTAAGCAACAAGTTGCTCCTTGGCAATTTTTTCTAGAATTTTGGAGAAAACTATTAGTAGAGAAATCGGTCTATAATTATTTTTATCTGAAAAACAGCCTGTTTTATAAAGTGGGGAAACTTTGGCAATCTTATAAATATCAGGAAAAACTCCATTGGTCAAACTCAGATTTATTATTTGAAGGAGAGGTTTAAGGATTATATGTATATTATCTTTGAGGAGACAGGCCGAGATACGGTCGTAACCAGGCGCCGAACCACCTCTTAGTCCGGTCACACACCTTAACACGTCCTGCTCAGAAACAGGATGAAACGCAAATGCTGTGTCTACAACATAGTCAGTATCACTCACTATCAGAGCACTACCTGAGTCGATCGAACAAGCTAGATTCTCTCCTACTGCAGCAAAAAAAATGTTGAAATCATTTGCTACATCTCTGCAGATAGTGATAGGTGTATGTGGTGAATTGGACAAAAATGTATCTAATGGAAAGCTGTCCTTCCTCATATTCCTTCCTCCTAACTCGTTTATCAGTTTCCAGAACAGTTCAGGATCATTTTGGCACTGGTTTAATTCATTACGATAGTACGTTCGTTTTGAATTTTTACGTTTATTTTTAACTTGTCTGAAGATACAAAAATTTCAAATTCCAAATTGAATGGTTGGTTTTTTACTTTTCTGCTCATCTTGTCTCTTTCACGAATCAACACAATTATATCTCGAGTGATCCAAGGTTTGAGCTTCTTATATCTTGTAGAAATATTTTTTAATGGTTTTTTAGAACTGGAGATTGCTTCAGAAAATAAATTGGAAAAATCAGCGGAACATTGGTTGACGTCTTGTGCTTGTGTGATGCTATTGTAGTTGATCTGACTCAAGTTGGCGGCTAAAGCTTTAAGCTGTGTACACATATTCGCGCTTCCAACCCGCACCGAGCACGCTCCTCCCTCGTACCGCCCTCGTACCACCATCGAACCACAGTCGCTCCGCCCACGCACCCATCATGAACGTTACGGAAGATGTTAGATCTTCTCGCGTTCCCCGGTCGAACCACTCTTGCTTGCCGGTCGATCATCAATCGCTCTGCTGGAGTGACGTTCGGTTGCGGACCAGAGCGAGAGTCTGTACGCACCTTTAGAGAGCGCGATCAATGTAGTGGTGTGTGATAGTGTCAGTCATGTCAGTCTGTGTAAAATTGTCAAAATCAATAGTGAGTCCTATGCTGTAGTGATCTGTCAAGTGCGATTGTAAAACAGCTGATCGCACATTTACCATATCATTATACCGTATAAAAAATGATCTATACAAGATTTTGTATTTTCAGTTACTCTTATTGGTTTGTCAATACACTGAATGAGTCCTGCTCCAATCAATGTGTTTAAGTAGGTGTCAGTGTTTAAAGTATTTCCTAATAAGTCAAAGTTGAAGTCACCACTCCAAATAATTGTTATGGAACAACATTATAATATTAATTATGGATATAATTAATATTTGAATCGGGTCTTAAATTAGGATAAAATATCTTAATAGGAAAAATATTAAAACATATTTATTAATTAATAAATTTCTAATTAATAAATAAAACATATTTAAATAGAAATCCAAATAGGATAGGCTATTTTTAATATTTAAATTGATCCGATTTCTACAAAACACAGAATTGTTTTCCTATGTTTGTACTAACAGATGAAAGACTTGACAAATTTTTAATACTGGGACTTGAAAATATGCAACTACATGTAACCTTTGTTTACGTTCACGGTTCAGTTTTCCCTTTATTATGTTATATCAGAGGTGAATATATGGTTTCTCTATGGTTATATACTGCGGCACCTACTTGAGTTAAATGTGTCCTACCGTTGTTTGTATTCATTTCAATGACTGCCTATTTACTAGTCAACTTGAGTGTAAACACTCAGATAAATAATCGGCCGGAGTGGAGGCAGTTGCTACTGACAAGCTAGGGCAGCTTCAATTCTGTCATCACGGCACATAGGAGGTGCCCTTGGGATGGGCAAAATAGCAATTTGAACATTTCTCCACAACTCCACATCCCCTCCCTTCCCCCTTTTCTGTATGTGGAACAAACTCAAGTACTCTTGGTGAATTCCATTCTCACGATTCCCTTGCACGAACACCGTTCATGAATTAAATATTAACCAATGCACAGAACATTAAGAGGAAATAATACACTATCATTTTTCTTTGTTCTCATTGTTTTGTTGCTATTTTTAGCGATTCTGTTTTTCGTGATAGGCGGCTACTCGGCTCGGTATTACTTGATTGAATTATCTGAACACACGCCAGTTGGAAAATGTCAATCTCTGGCAGGTATTTCCTTAGTAGACATGAATATTGGAGTACAGTAATGTAGTTCAGCGAGTGAAGACGCTATTTCGAAATGTATAGAGCGATACAAAAGTCAGAAGTTCTGAATATTCACTGATTGGACTATCCTTGAATTGTTCGTCAGTTGAATTGAGAGTCAGGTTGTTCAAACTTGGAACTTGGGTATATAAACTGAATTAAGAAGTTTCAGACTGCAGTAACTACGAACGAAGCTACGTAATTTCGGAGAGTTAGAACTCGTAAGTGATCATTGATCTATATATTTAGAAATATATATGCTCTCCAATTGTCGCTTTGACAGCTGTTAATGCTATTAGATGGATTATTGAACAAATGAAACTCTTGTACTGCAACAGCATATAGAAGAAACCACTTCTCCAACTATTCTAATACATTGTTTCCAGTATTACTTTACAAGTGAATACATTTTCAATATTTCAAGATTAAAATGTACATCATGCATTTTTAAAGGTTTCATATTCCTTTCATTGATCTCTTTTCTGTATAGGGCTACTTTTATAGAAATAGAAATAAAAATAAAAATTTTAGTACCCTTTTTGAAATATTTAATCACAACATAGTGATCACTTGAAAATGGCATCAATGTCCGAAACATGTTGTGATAAATATTTCAAAAAGGGTACTAAGATTTTCATTTTTATTTCTATTCCTTTCATTGAACTTGTTTTTAGAGTTCAACTCCAAACGATTCATTAACCTCATCTATAACAAAGATTTTCTAGATTTCATTTAGAACTAGGGAAGGACAACTGTGATATACAATACTACATACTGTGATATTCATATACGTAATATATAATGTAATATTATAAGGTATTCATACAGAGAAGTAAAGAAATTTGAAGTTGATCATAGACAATTCAAAAACCTTATATACGACCCAAGAATTTCCAGGATACATTTCTGCGTCCTCGCCCTCCCCCTCTGGGTACCCTGCAATGTAACTAAAAACTGCGTACTTTGATATCCATCTTTAATTTTCTTTCATATTATATTTGATTATATTTCTGATGAATGGAAAGTATATTTGAAATATAGCAATTATCCTTATATTTTCATCGATTTTAAGATGTTGGACTCATCACTGATCATTAACTGGTATTTTTCCTCAATTTATGAAGGCGCAAGATTATTCTTTAGGAAAAATATACACTACAAGAATTCGGTGGCGATAAAACTCATTCAAAATTTGAAAGAAGCTGAAAGGTTATGCTAGATTTGGTGCCACTGTACAACCACTTTTAGGCCTTTGAAGACTGGGTAATAATTGTCTGCATAAAAGCACCAGCACAATAGAATGCACTTGTTGACGGTCTGCCACTCCCAGTGTCCATTACAGTCCTCCTTATCCTTTTATCATCATTTTCCTCCTCCTCCTCCCACTCCTCTTCCTCGATCTCCTCCTCCTCCACCAGTCTCACCACAACTTCTTTCACCATTTATTATCCGATTCTCCATTCACTGCTATCATGATCTCGACCACTAACAACTCAACATCGGATCACTAATTCCATTCAATCGAAACCACTCAGCATTTTTAGCTCCCTTTCATTGATATTGAGGGCTGAGGACGATGACTGGCACTGGACTGTCACCAATTCGCTCTTCAAATGCCGGCCACTCACAAACTCAATTCAACTTTTGCGTCTCGGTTCTCACGTATGAACTTGTACAGTAATTATAAATTCTGGTATTGTTAGTATACTACTTATACCGTACTGTATTTACAACTCCAAGACTGACTAAACAAATGAAAAATATGTAAGATATTCATCTCACAATAACTTATAGCATCTTATGAGATAATAACAACTCATCATTGAAATATTGAGAATAAGGTGTGCAATGTCAGAGATACAGGTTATTAACTATCATATCAGTAGATAGAGTTGGTTGCTACGCATTTCGCAAGTCAGGAGCTATATCAGTGATTGGAAGGAAACATATTCTATCAAAATCACTGTCATTGACATTTGGAATATTTCGCATTCAATGCAACTCCTACAGGTGTCCTAAGGAGATAATCTTCTCGTCAATTATGAAATCATTTAACATACAATTTAGTATAGGTAGTTGCGGAATTTAAATATCCTCATCGTATTTCACAATGTATCGTATTTCATAACTTTTTTTCTATAGGTGTGAATGTATTATCAAGTTAACTATGCTGATTTCTTCATCGATATAGGCATGTAAAGTGCTAATGTAAGAGTAAATTAGGTACTTGGAAGAAATCCTTTTTCAAGAATGGACGGTTATTTGTTCAAACTCCCCTGATTTATGTAGATACAAAAACTTTATAGTATATTATCCGATTCCAAATTGCATTTCATCTTTAAACAGACTACAAAAAATTCAGTTTTACTTTTAAAAATCTATTGTGTATAATCTTGAATAATATTGTTTATAATTGAATTGTTTGTAATTGAATAAATAATTTCAAAAATGCAAATAATAGTCTACTATAATGTTATTTCATTATAAGTGTATAGGTCAGCATTTACACTCAATATATATACTGTACATCATACTCACTGTATCTTGTAATCTACATAAATAAGTATAATCCTCATTAGTTGATCCATTCTCTCTATCATAGGGGAAAAACATTAAGAATTTGACAGTCTTGTCCCCCTAAACATCATTTATATGCAAGCTTTAACATGTATTTGTGGAAGTACCTTTCAGTTACTAGCATGAAAGCTTGAGTAACATAGTTGATAGCTAAAAATAAGGCATTGCAATTCAAATCCTCTATCGAGAGTTTGTCCCATCATTTGACATTTGTAAATGGAAATGTTGCAAAAGGCTTCATACTTGAGAATTACATTGTATGTATCAATGTATAAATAAATATAAAATAAATGTTGCAACAAGGGGGGAGGGTTCAATACATGTTGCAAGCGAACTCGACAATTAATTGCATGTTCAATACATGTTGCAAGCGAATTCTTAGTATTGCGTGCGAGGGTCGTTTCGTGTTGCGTGCAATCCTTCACATTACTGTCGATCCTCTTTGCCCCCTTAATTATTTAATTTGCTCCACATCCAGATACCATTTACTGGTTGGTAAATGAATAAACGAAACAAACCCACCCAGAAGCTGCATACAACTCTATCCCACTAATCTCATCAGTGAGCTCTCTGATTATATTATTGATCTTATACTTCTCTTTCTCGTGACTGATTATCTATTCACTTGCGAAAAATAATTACAATATCGTGTTTGTATGTGACTTGGTATTTGAAGTATCGCGTGGTATTTCTATAGATGTGGAGGATTGTTGATAAATGTATTTCGCAGATGGAGAATTGTATATTTTACATTTAGAAAGAAGAACAACAATTACCTTGTTAGGCAGTATTTGTTTCATTAAAGTAAATCACTTATCTGGAATTTGAGGACAAAAAAGTCATTTGAATCCGGGTTGCTGGGCTGTGTCGATTGGTTTATTATTATTTAATGTTTAATAATGGAGTAAAATCTATCTATAATTAAGCGGTGAATATCCCTCTTCTGTTCTAATATTTTTGAGATCATTTTAGAAGTTATTGAAGATTTTTGCTTTATCAAACGCTAATTTTCCATCACGCAGAAGCAGTTGAATCTTTCAAATGAATGTATGGTAATAATTGGTTGAAGTAGGAGCTTGAATGTTCATTTGAGAACTGTTTTAAATTATATCCAGAACGTACTGAATTTCATTTTGTTGAATGTTTCTTATCAATTTTCACTTATCAGTTCCATGTTTCTTTTACAGGTAAGATACCAAGGGCAATTCATCTTAATGACATAACACAGTAGTTAGTCGCATAAATGTGAGTACAAACAACCTATTGGGTAATGCATACGAACATAAATTTACAGCTTTGCCGTGTATCTTATCTAGAATAATTGTGAAACTTTTAGCGTTGTTTAGCTATGTAGCTATGTGATAAGGAGCTGTAATTGAAACTGCGTTGTACAAGAGTATTCAAATTTCAAATTCAAATGTATTTTGTCAAATTGAAAACAATACAATGTAAACTATGAATAATATAAATACAAGCAAGAAATAAATAATAAGATTCCAATTACACAGTCATAATCTCTTAAATTAATAATAACTTGTTTTATATCTGACAAAGCCAGCAAAACCTAGGTTTGTGCGCTGGCATAGGTACATAGTACTAAACTGATAGAGTTTGTAAGGTGCACTTTTATGTTCACAAAAAGATAAATGTTAGAGAGCGAGAGAAGAAGAAAAAGAAGAAGAAAAAGAAAAAGAAGAAGGGAAGAGAAAGAAGGATGAAAGGCAAAAGAAGTATGTAAGGGGAAAGAGAAAGAAAAGACAAATTGAAAAGTATAAAGGTACAGAAGATTTCAATTACTACAAGATATCATCGAATTCACCCTGCAATTTTATCCAGAATACTGCGTTATTATTTACAAATGAAATGATAACCAGGATTCATTTACCAAAATTAGTTTTACTAAACTTATTCACCAAATAATAGTAAACAAAACTAGATTTACCAAATTAGTTTAGACGAATAATGCTGCAGCAAGTATCTTTAGACTCTACAGCTGATTGATTGTCTCAAGACCTATGTTATAACATTGTCTTTTAACATCATCTCATCACCAATAATTATTATTGGTCATTTCTGTGGTTTGGAATCTGCTAAGTTCCATTATTTATCTATTATCATTATCTCTCCCTTTACACACGCTTACAAATGAAGCATAGGAATCAGGTGCGATCATCAAAAATAATTATCATACAAAAATAACCAATTTCATTCATTATCTGTTATCGATATCTACTGTTAAAAATACTACTTAGATTTCAACAAATTTTCATCCGTATTGGGGGCAACCTTTCTTCGATTTCCATCCCTATTATTGTAGTTGTATTTGTGGTGGGTGGACTCCCATATCCCCACACAAATTCACAAATATCTGGCAACAATCAAGCCCTATACAAGAGTGCTTTTCTCATTGAGGTCGCGCTACACGGGATGGTGCTTTGTTGGCGCCAAATGGGACTCAAAATGAGAGAGTAAGTGTGAGAGAATGTGTTCGTGAGACAGAGATGGAGAAAAGAAAAGCTCACGGAAAGCTGAGCTCTGGAAAACACTTCACTCTCAGATATCAAGAGATTTCGAAAGCTTTTCTTTTCGCTGCGCTGTGACTTGTCGAGCAGGGGAAGCCGATCCGGAAAATGTTTTGAAGCGTCTGAGTTGCAAGAAAGGAGTTTTGGGAGAGTTGATTGCCCGAAAAAAGTTGAATACAGTAGGCTTGTTGAAAGTGAAAGGAAAGAAATTCCTACAATGTTCAGTCATGTTTTATGACTGTATACATAGAAAGCATCTGCGTGGGCGCCAACCAAATAAAGATGACGTCACTTCACGTTCCGCTTCGTCGTCAGTTGCAGTAGTTATTTTATTTTTTCTATTTCTATCATTTATTATTTGAACTGTGAAAGTTTACTCAGTGAGGCCCTCTTTTCAGAACTTTCTTCTGCTGTTTCAATACCAACGAGGAAAACAAATCAATGTTGTTTTGTTGTACTTACTGCTCAAGCCTCTACCTAGACCCAAAGCCAACTTTGAAATTATTTATGTAACCTTGAGACATACATATTTAGCAGTTAGCACAATTTATTAGATAACAATCTGAATGGAATAATGTTTTGGAACTGCGTGGGGGCTTACTTTGATATCACTGTATCCGTTAAAAAATGATGGTTTTTTCCTACTCATATCTGCAAGAGAGGTTCTTAGTTCGTACTCTTCCAGAGTTTAGAGGAATATTCTATCTTGCGAGAAGAAACTGATTTTTGTAAAACAAAATTGAAGTGGTATTGACAACATCTGTGTCTCATTTTTTCATCATGGAGAAATAACACAATATCTCTTCAAAAACAATCAATTTCTTAAAAACTGATTTTTATCGGTTTTGATCATGTTTGATTAATTTTCTCATCTTTCAGCTCTCTACTTTCCTTAGTTGAGACTTGTGAATTCGAAGTCTACAAGATGAAATGAATAGTATCTAAACTATTTTTGTCACCGTTGTGTTGAGCTTGAAACAAAATATATAAATCATTATGAATGCTGTTCACTACAGTATACTTATAATTATCAAATGAAAATTCCTGACCATATTTTGATATTCTTGAATTTTGTAAGTTCTGTCTTCTTTTACTTCTTTTGAAAAAATACTCAAATATCAAATAACAAAAATAAGACATAATATAGTCAACAATGGTTCAAGTGTATCTGAATTCGATATAGTAATCAATGAATCACACCAATTCCTCTATTAATATTTTTGAATGAGGTATCACATCATTTTCAACAGCACAAGTGCTTATTTCAACCCCAATCTGTGAATTCAAAGACATTTTCCCGCTTATCTCTCCTAAATCTGTTGTTCTTGTCCTTGTGGTAATAGCTGGATTATCCTGCTTTATGTTTCCTCCCTTCATTACGATGTTTTCTCACGTTTCCCACCACCCACCACAGTAATGTCAGATTTCAGTTTGCAGCTGACTCTTCTGATATCTGTAGAATAATGAAACTATCCGCCTAGAGCCTAGAACCAATAATAGTGGCTGCACAGCTATTGGAAGCTTAGCGTTGTTTTGGTTGTCCATATTTGGCCTAGGACAGCTTTCCCCGGTCAAGCCCCTTGTACTGCAGCGCTGTGTTGTAATAGCGTAGTTCCCCGCCCGTTATCTCTACTAGGCAAGCGTTGTATAACATTTCCTGATCATAGAAGGGTTATCGACATTGCCATCACCTTAGCGGATGAGGCGTCTCCCAATAAATACGATGCTCGTTTCGAAGACTTGATTTCTAATCCGAGTTTGAAAGAAAGAGAGATAATACTTTGCTACAATCTTTTTAAAATCAAGGTATTGTGGATTCGGTTGCTAGAAATCAATAATAATATATATTAATGAACTCTCTAAATCTCTAGTGGGATTCACATTCACTGAAGATTTAAAATTATTTTCTTGTGGTTTCGGTGTGTCGGAATCCACCAAAGGTCCTTAGGTTTTTTGCCCTCTCATTATCAGCCCTACTAAAACCCACAACATAATCCTACGGTAATGTTGACCACAATCTCCTTCAAAAATCGCTATCTCATGAATGGGGTTTTCGCAATATTAAATTTTCTTTTCTATTCGAGAATATGTTCCGCATCGCACATCAAGTTTCACTCTCTCTATGATTAGGCCTACTGAGTTGTCTGGAAATCTCGTATAATAGTGCCGAAGTTATCACTGAAAACTCATTTATTCTATTTTTATATCGGATAACTCATATTCTGATAAATTTGAAATGAGTTTGGAATTGAAAAACGCAGAGTTGGAAAATGAAATGGGAGCAATAGAAGGAGAGGGAGCACTTATCCAAGAGGCCGTGAACGTTAATCTGTATTAATTTATTGCATATGAAGTAGGCCACCAATTCCTAGAATTCAGCCATCATCTTACACTCAATTCTTTCGCGTTTTCCTCCAGCCGATCCAATTAAAATGATATCGTATGAAATTCAGTCCAGTCTCCATAACAACGAAGAGGAAAAGACTGGCATGATGAATCTGTTATTTGTTTTGTTTTGCTGTGGGAAGCGCAGGGCTGGAGACTGGAGATGTGCTTCAAGTCGGCACTCTCATGGATATAGGCAGCCATATCTCAACAGTAATTGACATCTTACATTTCCATCTACTTTATTTCATGAGTGACCTAGATATTCAATATTGTTGCACCCAATATTCCAACGATAAACAACGAATTGATTTATTTTCAAACGATTGATTTATCGTAGAGAAATTACTTTTTCCTACAGTTACCTTGAAAAGTGGCCATTCCTGCACTGATTACAGAACGTGTTACCGCCAATATAACTTCGGCAGTTTCCCTCTTATATCTGTCGGTAAGTTGGCTGTGTGTTTTGAATCAACCGCGCTCACCCATGGCCATCTAACATGCCACTGCCATCAGCCGCAATGATATTGCCAAGCCCATTGTAGATGGCACTGCTCTCTCTCTCGGCTTGTTCCACTCCCCACTACTACTTCGCCCGTTTCCGCTTTGTCAAGATGGCTTGTTCTAAAACGTGCACTAATGCTACCAATTTTTCCTCCCTTTGAAAGAACTTATAAATGTACGACCTCTTCGCTGCGACATGGGCCCATGTTTTCCCCCCAGCCAGTGCAAGTGATTTCTTATTGAAATAACGTGCTACCGCCTACCCGAACGAGAAAACCGCTGTTACAGTCCACTGCGAACCCGCCATCCTTGTACGAGAAGCTTCTTAAAGGTAACGACTTTATTTTGAGCTACTAAGTAACGTGATTTGAAGCCCATTACATTGGCTCTAACACGATTCTGGTCCAACCGAGCCGCATGAAATTATTACGATCGACCTATGGATGAATCTTCAATTATTTTCGCATTCTTCGAATTTCTCAAGGTTGAGGTTAGATGAATCGAATCAGTAGCGTGCAAGCATCGACTATCGAAATATCGATCATTAACCGTCATCAATCATCGAGATATCGACTATCGACTATCGATTTTACTGAAACATCGACCTAGCCTCAAAATTTTGTTTACAAAATTATTTTTTGAACTGTTTTTGAATGTTATTTCGCTGAAATGGCCGAGGTACTCTTGCTCAACAAGCTAAAACGCACTCAGCTGTCGCTTTGCGCTTTAGCCAACAAATATGAATTTGAAATACCGATAAAATTATGCGATTATTATTTGGACTTAAACAAAAAATTTGAAAAATTAGCTGATGATTTTAACAACCTACAACGTGATGAAATGCCTTTAGCTACTTTGACCGAATTCGATAACGTTCAAAAGGAATTTCAAGACACTTTTGATCAAATTAAATTAAAAGAAGAAGTAAATACCTGCACTCCTACTGAATCTAAAGCGTCAAATTTTATCAAGCCGCAATTGTCCATCCCAGTATTCTCTGGAGACATGGAGCAATGGGCTTCCTTTAAAAACGTATTTGAAGCGGCTGTACATAATTGCAAAGACTTTTCAAATGATGAAAAATACTATCTACTTGTATCCTATTTACGTGGAGACGCCTTGTGCTTAGTTCAAAACTTTGCTGACACTGAAAATGCATACAAGCTTGCCTTCGAAAGTTTGCATAACCGATATGACAACAAACGCTATCGAGCTTATGCCTTATACAGCAAAATCACAAACTTTCAGCCGAAGGGCAGTCTTGTTGAAGTACTTAGACATTTTGCCATTGAATTAGGCTCAGCTAAGCAATCACTATTTAATTTGAAATTGAACCATGCTGATTTCTTAATAACAATGATTTGCCTTCAGAAATTGCCTAACGCTGTAAGAGCCAAATTTGAGAATTCTTTGGGCCCTGACGACTTACCTGCTTTTGACCACCTGATGAAATTCATTTCCAACCAAGAAAAATCGCTGGAGGTAACCGCCATCAATGAGGTGAGCGAACAGTTATCTAGTGCTAGTTACACCGCTATACCAACCGCAAAAGTGAAGACTGAAGATCATTCACAAGTAGTAAAACCGCAATTTACTGAAAACAAAAGTGGCAGCAATCTGTGTGTACTATGCAACATTCCTCATCCATTGTACAAATGTGAGCGCTTTAGGAAGGAACCTATCAACAAACGAATGGATATTGTCAAGCAAAACCGCAGATGCTTCGGATGCCTCGGGTCCCACCTCAAAGCCAAATGCAATTCACTGTCCTCTTGTCGTGCATGTAAATCAATCCATCACCATACCCTGCTATGCAAAAATAATGAGAGTTCACAATCCTTTTTAATTGCTGAACGCCGACCAGATCGCTACCCTTCTGGCTCTCATAATAGGCCTACCATATCTAGTTACCAACCAGCTTCCACCTCTGGAGGTGCTAGCTGTCGCTCCCCGCCACCAGGATTTGAACCAATGTCAACACAGCGGTTTACCGATGACATACACTCATCACAATATGTAAGTAATTCATGTTGTACCGATTCGAGAATCCCGCAAAACACGGCCAGTCCCTCACGGTCTTCTTCGTCACCTTTTGGCACAGCGCCTGTGACCAATATCTCAACCCCAACCCGCAGTTCATCCACCGGCATGCCGGACACCTTCAGTGGCTGTGCACAAGTGAAAGCTGTACACGCTTCTGCTTTACTGGGCACCGCTATCGTTGCCGTTGTTGATCAATACAACCGATCACAATTACTACGTGCTGTATTGGATTGTGGCTCCATGAGATCGATTATCACTACCCGAGCTGCCCAGCAACTTGGTATCACCATCATGCCCGCACGCATTCAGATTAATGGTATCTCTGAACAAGCGACCGCTGTAAAAGGTACCACTCATTTGACACTGCTATCTCGACCGCAGTTTAACACCTTTCTCCAAACTGAAGCCCTTGTCTTAGAGCAAATAGCTGGTGACCTACCCGCTTTTCCAATCAGCAGTGAGCTCAAAACCTCACTTTCACATTTGGATCTCGCTGACCCTGGTTTTGACCAACCCAATAGGATAGACCTCTTGATTGGAGCTGACATTTATCCTAATGTATTTGTTTCTTCCGCCAATGCTATTATACCAGGAAATCCCGCTGCCTTCGCCACTATATTTGGCTATGTTCTGAGTGGAAAGCTAAATATTGAGGACTCGCCTGCTCCGCTTCATCAGATGCAACTTATCTGCACCATGTTTGCCCGCGAAGAACCGCTTGCTGAGGTCATGAACAAGTTTTGGGAGACTGAAGATGTCCAAATAAATGCGAAACTCTTATCACCTGAAGATGAACTCTGTGAACAGCTCTATGAGTCCACTACCTACCGCAATGATGAAGGCAGATATGTAGTCGCACTCCCCTTCAAGCCTAGCGCGCCTGTTCTTGTTTCAAACCGCAAGCAAGCTTATCGAAGTCACCTTGGATTATTAAAACGCTTGGAAAATTCTTCGGAACTAAAGAAGAAATACGACAACTTCATGACAGAATATCATGAGCTTGGCCATTTGGAACTTGCCAAATCCGCTTCTGACTATGTGATTCCACACCATGCAGTTTTTAAAAATAAGGACCCCACTCAGAAAATCAGGGTGGTGTTTAATGCTTCCAGCAAGGATACCAATGGGCATTCACTAAATGAGAATTTGTTACCAGGGCCAAAACTGCAGTCCAATATTATTCAAGTATTGACCAAATTCCGCACTTACAAGTACATTGTCCTTTCTGATTGCAAGCAGATGTATCGCCAGATTTTGTTAAGGCCTGAAGACTGCCGTCACCAACATGTTTTTTGGAAACCTAATTATCATGAACCTGCAAAAGAATTTGAACTTAAAACCGTAACCTATGGGCTTACTTCCAGTGCTTATTTAGCGCAACGCACATTGCAACAACTTGTCAAGGATGAAGGAGAAGCATTCCCTCTGGCAAGTAAAGTTTTAACAAGTCAAACTTATGTTGATGACCTGCTGGGAGGAAGTAACAATTTTTCTGAAGCACAAACGCTTATTTCTGAACTGATTGAGTTATTGTCGCTTGGCTCCTTTGAACTTCGGAAATGGAACTCTAATACTCCTGAATTGATCGCTAACTTGCCTGCAGAATTTTTGGAAAATCAAGATTGTATGTTTGATGACAACGCTACTGCAAAAGTTCTTGGAATTGTCTACAGCCCGCTCGCGGACAACTTTCGCTATTTCATTTCTCCTTTTAATGGGCAAATCACTAAAAGAACCGTTCTATCATTCATCGCTCGAGTCTACGACCCCCTTGGGTGGCTCACTCCTCTCATAATGCTGTTCAAGCTATTCATGCGCACGCTGTGGTCTCAGCAATTAGCTTGGGACACTGAGGTTCCAGCCTCACTTCGAGCTCATTGGGAGCTGATTACCGCTGAAATTTCCCGTTTGGACAATGTTGTAATCCCGCGTTTACTCGCCTGTAACCGCTCTACTACCCGGCTGCTTGGATTCGCCGATGCCTCCGAAAAGGGGTTTGCTGCTTGTATATATATTCATGAAGAGACTGAAAATAGATATGTTAACTGCCGTCTCATAGCCGCCAAAAGTCATGTCGCCCCGCTGAAAACTATGACAATTCCACGCCTGGAATTGATGGGTTGTTTGCTGCTTGCTCGTTTACTATCCGCCATCTTACCTACGCTGTCCGAATATGATTTACAAGAAATTCGACTCTACACCGATTCCAAGACTGCCTTGGATTGGATCAACACACCCACATACAAATTGCAGATTTTTGTTGCCAACAGAGTACAGCAAATTACTCAGTTAACAAAACTTGAGTCATGGCATCACGTTACTTCTGCTAACAACTGTGCAGATATTGCTTCGAGAGGCTTGACTCCCGCTGAAATCGTCTCCTGCCATGATTGGTGGCACACTACCAATGCGTTTCGTTGTCTCGCCACTGACTTTCCCGTGTCCAATCATCTTGTTTCCAACATTGTACCTGAGATGAAAACTAACCCGCTGTACATTCTCGCTACTGTTGAAGAACCAATTGAGAATCGTTTGTATACCGCTATAGAACGTGTATCCAAATTTGGAAAGCTATGTCGTATTTTTGTCTACATACTAAGATTTGTCAACCGCATCAAACCAGCCCGTTATGAATATTGCTGCAAAATAGTCAAACAGATTGAAACCTGTGAAACGCCTGCCTCAATTGACACCACCGCCTGTGAAGCTGAAATAGCTAGAAAACTCATTGTTCATGTTGTGCAACGGGATAAATTTCAGAAGGAAATAACAGAGTTGAAAGCTGGAAAATGTCCTAAGCATCTACTAACGTTGCAACCGTACATTGATGATTACGATTTGATACGCTTATCTGGTCGTCTTGAGCACGCTCCGATTTCTAGTGAAGCTAGAAATCCATTATTGCTGCCGAAAAATGAGCATGTATCCTCACTCATCATTCGACACATACATCTTCAAAATTGTCATGCCGGTCCCCGCACCACACAAGCAGCTGTTTGCCAACAGTATTGGATAATCTCTGCCCACAATCAAGTTCGCCACATAATACATCAATGTGTCATTTGTAACCGCTTTTGCTGCACCAACCTACAGCAACGTATGGCCCCGCTACCTGCTGAACGAGTCACCGCCAATAGACCATTTAATTTAACTGGCTTGGACTTTGCTGGTCCTTTCTCATGCAAAACATCTTTATTGAAACGCACACAAACAACAAAAGGTTATCTGTGCATATTTGTATGTTTGACCACCAAAGCTACTCATCTAGAGTTCCTGTCCTCGATGTCTGTCAACAACTTCATCGCCGCTCTACACCGATTTATTGCCCGCAGAGGTGTGCCGCACACTCTGTTTTCAGACAACACTTAGACTTTCACATCCGCCGCAAGAAAAATGTATGAGTTAGAAAAACTCTTGAAGACGATGCCCTCTGAAGTGAAGTGCTTTCTGTCTAACTACGGCATAAACTGGAAGTTCATTCCCCCTTATGCTCCGCATCAAGGAGGCATATGGGAAGCCGCCGTCAAATCCGCCAAAACACTGCTACACCGCTGTATTGGGGACACAGCTCTTACATACGAAGAGTATGACACCATTTTCGTTAGAATTGAAAGTATTCTAAATAGTCGACCGCTTACAGAATTGTCCTCTGAACCTGCTGAAGCTGCCTCCGTGCTCACTCCCGGGCACTTCCTAATTGGTAGACCTCTTACCGCACCACCGCAACCCATAGAGACGAAGGAACTATTGGTCGCACGCCGCTGGAGACTTACAAACCAAATGACCCAATATTTCTGGAATTGCTGGTCCAAGGAGTACCTATGCACCTTGATCAATCGCACAAAATGGAAAACCGCTGAAAGAAACTTGCAACTTAACGATTTGGTCATAATCAAATCTGTCAACACCTCTCCTCTCAGCTGGCCGTTAGGCAGGATTATTGCGCTACACCCTGGTAAAGATGGACTAGTACGTGTAGTCACTATCAAATGCGCATCTGGGAACATTGTTCGAGACATACGCAAAGTTCACCGCATCATTTGAAACCTTCTACAAGTTACCGCACACCGCATAAAGACCGCCTCGCTCACATCCGTGAGGATTGTTATTGTCTACACCGCTGCTACTGTCTACACCACCGTTACTGTCTACACTGCTGTTTCTGTCTACACCGCTGCTCCTAGCTACACCACTGTTCCTGTCTGCGCCACCTTTCTGGTCATTTGTGCAACGCTCTCACTGTGTATTGTCACCGACCCGCTGGAGATTGTTTCCACCGCTATGAAAAACTGTTCGTTTTTGTATGTTACCGCCAATATAACTTCGGCAGTTTCCCTCTTATATCTGTCGGTAAGTTGGCTGTGTGTTTTGAATCAACCGCGCTCACCCATGGCCATCTAACATGCCACTGCCATCAGCCGCAATGATATTGCCAAGCCCATTGTAGATGGCACTGCTCTCTCTCTCGGCTTGTTCCACTCCCCACTACTACTTCGCCCGTTTCCGCTTTGTCAAGATGGCTTGTTCTAAAACGTGCACTAACGCTACCAATTTTTCCTCCCTTTGAAAGAACTTATAAATGTACGACCTCTTCGCTGCGACATGGGCCCATGTTTTCCCCCCAGCCAATGCAAGTGATTTCTTATTGCAATAACGTGCTACCGCCTACCTGAACGAGAAAACCGCTGTTACAGTCCACTGCGAACCCGCCATCCTTGTACGAGAAGCTTCTTAAAGGTAACGACTTTATTTTGAGCTACTAAGTAACGTGATTTGAAGCCCATTACATTGGCTCTAACAGAACGCAAAGAATCACTTTTCCGCTCTAGTGCGCAAAGTATTACTTTGCGTACTCCAGATTTTCAACATGGCAACACAAAATAGTTGGTGGAGGAATATGGAGGATTAGTGCACAGAACCGAAAATTAAGTTGGTAACAATGACTGTGGTTAGATTTAGATAAGAATCATTTCAATGGCTACCCTGCATTTATGATAAAATCCCAATCTAGAAATCCAAAACAAGAATAATGTTCATCTAAATCATAATTAAATAATCATAATTTACGAATTCTCATCATTTAATAATGAATAATAGTTCTTTTCTATTGATAATTATTATCTCAACTGCAAGCAATGAGAAAAGTAGCAAATATACATTATGAAATTCGAATTTTGAGGTTAAATGATTACCATTTGATATCCATATAAATAAAAATAATAAAAAACATAAGAATACCACAATAAATATTCTCTGTTGTCTATGTTATTTTTATAAATATTTTTCAGTTCACTTTGACCATTTTTCTCGGTAATTTGAGCAAAAGCCTAAATTTCTTAATCCTGTTTCAGTACTTTTTAGCTGGATGAAACATACTTAGGTACGATTCTTCCCGCTAGGTCGCGCGCTTGTCGGTTCAGCCATCTTGCAGCCATCCCAATCAGCTGTTGGCGTGTATTTTAAATGCAAATTTTTTGTTCTATCTGTATTTTTTCTGATTCTTGAATGAATAAAGATGAGAACTTTGGCTGAGAATTTTCACTTCAATTGGATTATTAATTTTTAAATGAATTAGGGTTGCTATTAATAACAGCATCACATACACACAAACATTTGATGGATTCCAGCCATCATTTTACTCATAATTACCCACTTTTCATATTCAATGGTAACTGTAGGAAAAATTTAATGTGAAATACGTGCGCAAAGTTCCTCTGCTGCACTCAAGAGGCCATTTCGTAAACGTTTCATGCACTCAAGAAGCCATTCCGTAAACGTTTCTTTTGGTGCAGCAAACTGTCACTTTGCGCACTAGTTGCACAAATAACTATTGATTAATTGAATGTTGGAAATTTCCTGTCAATAATGCAATTGCAACTTCAATATTACTATTTAATGTGAAGTAATATAGAATGATAAGAGACTGGATTGGATTTTTACTCTTTCCCAATATCAGTTGAAAAAACTATATGCAAAAAAAGCATACCCTATTGCTTTTTTGTTACAGTGCCTTTATCGCAGATCATTTGAAATTTTATATGAAATTTCCTTCTAATTTTGTTAGTCTGTTTGTCATGTAATGATAAATTTTTCTAATGTGCTTCAACAGTTTTAACTGTAGCAGTAAATGTAAGTTAGTAAATGTAGGAAGATAGGGAAGTATGAAGGTTTATTGAATCATTCAGGTGGAAGAGATCCTCCAATATCATCATACTAAAAATCAACTGCAAATAAAAATTGAATTTTCTAATAAGAACTCATGTTTGCTCATTAATTGATGTGTTGAAGCAGAAGTGCCAAGAAACCAGCTACAGAAGCTATTCTCAGTGGATTTGTATCAATTAGACTGAGTAGTTCACAGTTACTTGAGCTCACTGCTTACTCTACTAGAACAGAACTCTGCTTGAACATGAAGTAGAGTTTACTTACGAGAGTTTATTTAAAATAGAAAGTAAAATGTGCTCTCAATGATATTAGAGACTCAATGCAGATGTAGCTCAACCCTTTTATATGATTCTGCTCTTCACAAAATCAATTTATTTAAATGTTTTTGTAACCAACATTATTGCTCATAGCTAATTAGACAAAAATTTTGTTGGATAACGCCACAGATCTAACCTAGTTTACTTAGTCTATGATTAATAATAATTATAGAATATTTTATTTTACCTAAATACAATATACATAAGACAAAATATAAATTATAATAAATCTTTGGCACAGCCAGCAAAGTAAGACTTGTGTGCTAGCTGTGTGTTCGTAAAGAGAACATTACAGAGTAAAAGAATACTGAAACATGAAAAAACAACAAGAAGACATATAGTCCAGTCAAATGGTCGTTTTTCAGGAAACAGCCCCGAAAGAATTTTTCTCGACGGTTCTATATGTTTTTTGGGGCGCTGAATTCGAATCTGAAATTTGCTGACACGCCAGAGGGCGGCTCCACCCCCCAAAACCCCCAAAATTTCGGACTTTTTCAATTTTCCCATTTTATCTCGAGAAACTTGAGTTTCTCAAGAAAAATCATTCTCGACAAAATTAAAGATAATAAGATTTCCAATAAATTGAGTGGTCGCCCAGGATTCTACCATTCTTGGTTCCGGAGCTACGAATTTTTCAAAAAAGGGGATTCTTCAAGGGATTGTCAAAATTATGCAAACCTACCACTTCTACCCTATACAACATGGATATTCTTCTAGTTTAGATAAAAATCACACATCACGTGAAAGAACAATTCATTATGAACAGGATTTCTTTAGGAATTTTTTAATGTAGTAGTGGGGGGAGGGGGGATATACCCAAAAATAGAAAATCATGTCCTACAGCCAAAATACAAATTTTTCATTATAATACATTTTCAAGGCCTTCCTAACAAAAAAATTCATATTTCGGCTGAAATCATCTCACGCGGGTTATTTTCCATGAGAATCACCCGTTAGAAACATTTAATTTCAGTATATCGTAGTGGGGGGGTACGTCATAAGGATACGTCAAGGATCAAAACTTTAAAGACTTATAACTTTTAACAGAATGATCTGATCTCCTCGTACTACAGCTCATTTTTCTCAGCTCGTCAAGGAGATTCAAAAAATCAAGAAAATTTTTGATATTTTCCTCATTTTCACAGTCTCGACAGTTTTTCAATAATAAACAGTCATGCAAGGTGGGTTTAAGGCACGTATCTTATAGAGCATGTAATTTTCATTCATTTGAGACCAATCGCAAGTCTCTATCATGTATCTTACTCGTTTTAGAGACTCTTGAATAACAGTAAAATTGCAGTACTGTTCAAAAGCTACAGCTAATTGGAAAAATGATAATTTTCATTTCTCATTTTTTCTGCGATTTTACTGTTATTCAAGAGTCTCTAAAACGAGTAAGATACATGATAGAGACTTGCGATTGGTCTCAAATGAAAGAAAATTACATGCACTATAAGATACGTTGCCTTAAACCCATCTTGCATGACTATTTATTATCGAAAAACTGTCGAGACTGTGAAAATGAGGAAAATATCGAAAATTATCTTGATTTTTTGAATCAAACGTATTGTCACGTTATTTTTTATATTTAAATAACGATTAGCCTCCTGCTTGGCATCAGTCGGTAGAGCATGAAATATTTTAATATAATTATAAAAATTAGGTCGTGGTTTTTTCATAGGATACAGTCTCATAAAATCTTTATAGGCCCAGATATGAGCTTCCACAATAATTCTGATAATTCATTAAAAAAAATAAATATATTTATATATGGTACTTATCCTATAGTATTGAGGAATTCTCATCATTTAATAATGAATAATAGTTCTTTTCTATTGATAATTATTATCTCAACTGCAAGCAATGAGAAAAGTAGCAAATATACATTATGAAATTCGAATTTTGAGGTTAAATGATTACCATTTGATATCCATATAAATAAAAATAATAAAAAACATAAGAATACCACAATAAATATTCTCTGTTGTCTATGTTATTTTTATAAATATTTTTCAGTTCACTTTGACCATTTTTCTCGGTAATTTGAGCAAAAGCCTAAATTTCTTAATCCTGTTTCAGTACTTTTTAGCTGGATGAAACAAACTTAGGTACGATTCTTCCCGCTAGGTTGCGCGCTTGTCGGTTCAGCCATCTTGCAGCCATCCCAATCAGCTGTTGGCGTGTATTTTAAATGCGAATTTTTTGTTCTATCTGTATTTTTTCTGATTCTTGAATGAATAAAAATGAGAACTTTGGCTGAGAATTTTCAACTTCAATTGGATTATTAAGTTTTAAATGAATTAGGGTTGCTACTAATAACAGCATCACATACACACAAACATTTGATGGATTCCAGCCATCATTTTACTCATAATTACCCACTTTTCATATTCAATGGTAACTGTAGGAAAAATTTAATGTGAAATACGTGCGCAAAGTTCCTCTGCTGCACTCAAGAGGCCATTTCGTAAACGTTTCATGCACTCAAGAAGCCATTCCGTAAACGTTTCTTTCAGTGCAGCAAACTGTCACTTTGCGCACTAGTTGCACAAATAACTATTGATTAATTGAATGTTGGAAATTTCCTGTCAATAATGCAATTGCAACTTCAATATTACTATTTAATGTGAAGTAATATAGAATGATAAGAGACTGGATTGGATTTTTACTCTTTCCCAATATCAGTTGAAAAAACTATATGCAAAAAAAGCATACCCTATTGATTTTTTGTTACAGTGCCTTTATCGCAGATCGTTTGAAATTTTATATGAAATTTCCTTCTAATTTTGTTAGTCTGTTTGTCATGTAATGATAAATTTTTCTAATGTGCTTCAACAGTTTTAACTGTAGCAGTAAATGTAAGTTAGTAAATGTAGGAAGATAGGGAAGTATGAAGGTTTATTGAATCATTCAGGTGGAAGAGATCCTCCAATATCATCATACTAAAAATCAACTGCAAATAAAAATTGAATTTTCTAATAAGAACTCATGTTTGCTCATTAATTGATGTGTTGAAGCAGAAGTGCCCAGAAACCAGCTACAGAAGCTATTCTCAGTGGATTTGTATCAATTAGACTGAGTAGTTCACAGTTACTTGAGCTCACTGCTTACTCTACTAGAACGGAACTCTGCTTGAACATGAAGTAGAGTTTACTTACGAGAGTTTATTTCTATTCTCTAAATTTATAGCACGAAACGTTACCATGTGCTTTTATTTTATAATCATATGCATCCTTTTGTATGTAGCTGCGATATTAGCTTGCTGATACCTGTCGACTTGGACAATTCCATTAAAAAATAGATTCCTTGAAATCAGCTTTATAAATTGGCAACCAATAATCCAAATATATATATATTAAATTCTATAGTATCTAATAGATTTCTTTGCAATGAATATATACAAATAGACCGTACAAAAATATTAAATTATTACTTATGTTGTATGTTTAATAATTTCTTTGCCTTCGGGCCATATCCAAAACATAGACTATACAACAGTTTTATACAAATTCTATTTATTTGTAGAAATATATACAAATATTTTTGAATCGGCATACTATTGCCGCCTATCAATTGCCATTATGTGATTGGTGCATGCAAATTATTTCAGTATTCATGCGCCTGGTAACCTCCTATTTCCTGGATACATTTAATTATTTTTATTAGGTTTTTTAAATATGCTCTCTACATGCTAGTTAATTTTCCATATGTTATTATTTGTTTCATGCATCATAATATTTAGCCACGTGAGACCTTTTGTTCCTCAAATTGCATACCGTTTTGCCACAATAAATTTCTGCCAAGGTGTTTGGTCAGATTCTACGTTGTATGGCTCGGTCGATCGTTAGGTCGCCGATCACTAAATGTTTATGCCTAACCTCAATTTTCAATATTTTATATAATATTATATATATTAGCAAAAAACTACTTCAATTCCTCTTAGGCTGTTATACAGTTTAGCCAGGACAATCTGATATTATCTAATCTTTATGTTATCTCTTTGGCGATATTAGCCAGTTACTTTACTTAGACCTATTAATATTTCAGCTAGGGATTTTTATTTATCTATCCAAATTGAATATGTTACAGTATCTTACCTCACGATTATATTTTTGCAAAATTCATTTACATCACATGAAAGAGGAGATTCTTCAAATCAAGACGAAGTATATTTTTTTATCATTCCGGGTTACCGAGATACACAGTTTTGAATATAGAAATTGGCAATTCTTCTGTGTATTTAAATAGGGGCTAAAATACACTAAAAGTGGATTTTTTCATTTTTTGATCAAATTTCAATTATGATACATGATTTTGAACCGCCTTGACGAGCTTAGAAGAATGAGCTGTAGTACGAGGTGATCAGATCATTCTGTCAAAAGCAATACGTGTTTAAAGTTTTGATCCTTGACGTATCCTTATGACGTACCCCCCACTAGGAAATACTGAAATTAAATGCTTCTAACGGGTGATTTTCATAGAAAATAACCCGTGTGAGATGATTTCAGCCGAAATATGTATTTTTTTGTTAGGAAGACCTTGAAAAGGTATTATAATGAAAAATTTGTATTTCGGCTGTAGGACATGATTTTCTATTTTTGGGTACATCCTCCATCCCCCCCCACTACTAAATTCGAAAATTCCTGAGGAATCCTATACATAATGAATTGTTCTTTCACGTGATGTGTGGTTTTTATCTATACTGGAAAAATATCCATGTTGTATAGGGTAGAAGTGGTAGGTTTGCATAATTTTGAATATCCCTTAAAAAATACCCCTTTTTTTGGAAATTCGCCGGAACCAAAAATGGTAGAATCCTGGGCGACCACACAATTTATTGAAAATCTTATTCTCTTCAATTTTGTCAGGAATGATTTTCCTTGAGAAACTCAAAGTTCACCAGATAAAATGGGAAAATTGAAAAAAGTCCGAAATTTTTGGGGTTTTGGGGATGAAGCCGCCCTGTGGCGTGTCAGCAACTTTCAGATTCGAATTCAGTGCCTCAAAATACATATAGAACCGTCGAGAAAAATTCTTTCGGGGCTGTTTCCTGAAAAACGACCATTTGACTGGACTAACAAGATAAATTAAAATAAAAAGTAGCCTACTAATAGTTTTTATAAATTTTTTTCTTACAATTTATTAAAACACACAAAACAAAATAACAAAGAATTATAAAACAAATAAATTACAATAAGATGTTACGAAAAAAATCCAATAAATAATACAATGATAAAGAAAAATATAAATAAATTTCGTGTTAACATTATATCCACTAGGCTATAAATAAAAATAAATCAAATACAATTACTCTTCTAAATGAAAATGAATATAGAAAAATACAAGAAAATATATAAAATAAATTGAATCAAACAGAATAACATAATATATCTTTCTGAGTAATCGAACAAATGAACATAACACATCTCTACAATTTAGTGCTTACCAACATCCAAGTGATTGTAATAGATTTTCAAAAATGTTATAAAAGATTGAAAGACATTCAAAACTCAAAGGAAATACTTATTTGTGCAACTAGTGTGCAAAGTGACAGTTTGCTGCACCGAAAGAAACGTTCATGCCCGAGCCGAAGGCGAGGGCAGAATGGCTTCTTGAGTGCAGCAAACGAACTTTGCGCACGTATTTCACATTAAATTTTTCCTACAGTTACCATTGAATATGAAAAGTGGGTAATTATGGGTGAAATTCCCTGAAATCCATCAAATGTTTTTCTGTGTAATTTTATTATTAATAAAAGCCTTAATTTATTTAAAATTGAATAATAATAATTGAATTATAATGATTAGTAATTCAATTGAAAATTTATGTGACTGCTTGAAGGGGGTCTATCTTATGTAAGTATTGAAATGACTATAATGAAGGCACATAATGGCAAGGCAACGCTGTTCTCCACTGCCATTATAACGTGGGCCTCACTATGAGTATTACCAACTTAATTTTGATTTTGCTGCACTGGTGCTCCATATAACCTACTAACTATTTTGCGTTGTCATGCTGCAAATCTGGAGTATGCAAAGTACTCACTCTGCGCACTAGTGCGGAAAAGTGATTCTTTGCGGCCTGCAATCAGTGCACAAATGGTCACTTTTCAAGTTATCTGTAGGAAAAATTAATTTATTAAAATTTAGGTATTGAAGCATATATATTCTGCTCAACCCATACATTTATTTCCCTGATAAGTGCTTTAGTAATCGTTGAATTAATTAATTTTATCGAAATTTGTTTGAAAATGTATTGCAAAGATAGGTGGATTGGTGTCTGCAAACTACCAATTTCACCAAGTTGATATTTAAATTATTAACTTTTAAACTTATGTTCGTCACCTACCATGGTTGTGCTCCTGTTTATAAAATCGTTCAATATTCCAAGGCTTCAATTTTCATTGTTCTATTATATGCCAGAGCCAGAGCAAGAAACTTGAGCTACCACTTCACTGGAGAGTATCTCAACCAACTTTTTATTAGCTCAAGCAAAAGTTTATTACTGGTTGCTCCAATAAAGTTGCTGCAAAATTCAATGGGAGTGGACATTATCAAATTTCAATTTAGCTTCTTGTGGACTTACTTTTTTAATGTTAAAAATGTCGTGTCGTTCCATGTATTTTCAGTTCACGGTGTCAGAATAACTTTTGATAATAGGAGTATGGAAAGAAGATGTACAGGATGAAGAGGTTTGTGACGGACGGAGGGTAGAAGTGGAGTAATAAATCAAAACTTGATGCTTGTCCAATTATGGACGTGAAAGAACTTCCTTTTTAATGGATTGTAGCGAGGATTGGGAGGGGTGAGTTCATTTCACACATTCAGTGGTGTCAAGACTCTTTTAACAATATTGGATTTATGTGGAGCTGTCCTAGCCCATGAATGCACTGCTCTGTGTTGGTCTGTTCAGAGTAGAATAGACGAGGCTAGATTAGAGCCGCGCGTCGTAGCATCTCGTCTCTTTCAATTAGAATAATCTTCTTACAACATTCTGAAGAATCATCCTCATTAGACCGCAGTTCGAGCAGTCACAATGTGCTTTCCAACACCCGATGCAAAGAAGTCCGTAGTGTCAAACCCCTATGCATAAAAATTCACGTACAATTTCTAACCTCTACAGATAGTTGAATGGTACTTGCCTTATCTTGGAGCGACCACTCTTTCAAATCCAGACACCTTAAGAATAATTATTGAAGATAACGTTGAAATTGGTGTTTGAGACGTTGCACTAGGGACGTAACTAAATGTATAATTCTTTCACATAATCTTACACTAGTATGTTTTCCTTTGTTGATTTTAAAGACAGTTTATTGATATAGTTTTTTGTGCAACTAGTGCGCAAAGTGAAAGAAACGTTAACGGTTTCTTGAGTGCAGCAAAGGAACTTTGCGCATGTATTTCACATTAAATTTTTCATTTTTTATTTTATCTTTTATTTTAATTTTTATTCTTCACTTTTTGTCTTTTATATTCCATTTTTTTAAAAATATTTTATCTTTTATTTTTTATTTTCCATCTTTTATTTTTTTTTAATTTTCCAATTTTAATAATTCATTAATTAGTTTTAAATATTTATTTTGTCAAAATTACATATAAATAATTTTCATTGAAGTTGACAATTCTCAGCCAAAAAAAAGAGACTGTGAATGAACCCCCAACCTCATCATCCTTGTCAATATTTTTCATCTACCAGTCCAGTTTGCTCTCATCTGAGCTACTGAGCCACTCTCAGATGAATGTTTGCTTGAAGGTGGTTTATCTTATGTAAGCATTGAAATGACTACCACAGTCAGTGTTACCAACTTAATTTCGATTTTCCCTCACTGGCCCTCTATATAACCTATCAACTATTTTGCCTTGTCATGCAGCAAATCTGGAGCACGCAAAGTACTTACTTTGCGCACTAGTGCGGAGAAGTGATTCTTTGCGGCCTGCGATCAGTGCAGAAATGGTCACTTTTCAAGGTATCTAGGAAAAATTATTTCTCTAATGTTACATGTTATTTTAGTTCCTGAAACCACTTATATGACGGACGAGTTCTATCAGAAAAAAACTAAACTCAGATTAAAAAATTGAATAAGTAATAGATAGACATATCTATTATATATATATATATATATATATATATATATATATATATATATATATATATATATATTTCAATATCTAGAAAAAAGATAACAATAAGATTTGAATCTTATTCCACATCTAATTTAAGACATGAATCTTAATCTTGAAAGAATATAATGAATGAAGATTAAAATAATATATATATATATACAATTATATATAATTGTACATTCTAATTGTATAATTTTACATTCATGTATATATATATACAATTATATATATATATATATTATATATATATATATATATATATACAATATTTAATTTAAAGATTAAAATAATATAATGTCATCTATTACTTATTCAATTTTCTAATCTGAATTATACATGAATCTTAATCTTAAAAGAATATAATGAATGAAGATTAAAATTATTAAATTTTAAAAATTTAATTTTTAATTTTTAATGATTAAATTATTAAATTATAAATATATATATATATATATATATATATATATATATATAATATATATATATATATATATATATATAATTTTAATCTTCATTATATTCTTTTAAGATTAAGATTCATGTCTTAAATTAGATGTGGAATAAGATTCAAATCTTATTGTTATCTTTTTTCTGGATATTGAAATATCTTATTCATTTCCAGCATTTGCGTAGCTTATTTCTTGGACCCTTAGACTAATTGATTACTTGTGGATGATACATTTTCGACTAGCGAATAATAGTAAAGTGGCGAGGCTTCACCATTGGTCAGTCTATGCACCTAGTCTTTATATATTTACTAAATAACATATAAATGGTGCTATATACATAGTGGAGTTCCCACAATTGTTCCATTTGGTAATTACTTCTGTTCTAGATTATTGCTGGGGATATTTCTGTCCCTTCACTATTACTGCAGAGCTATATGTGCGCATTTTTGTCGCGGGGTGTGTCCTGTTGGAGCCACTTGCTATCTTTCTCAACGATTACAACTTGAAAAAATGAGTCTAGACAAATGCTCCAATCATATATCTTGATCATGACCAATGATGGTTCCCAAATGACAAAGGGCAAATGTAACAATTTTTCTAGTGTAGTTTCTATCTTTATTCACTTACTCCAGTCACGAGATTTTCTCGTCAATTCAGTACGACTTGAAAGTTACTGCTACTATTTTCATTTATCGAATTCTATTCGTGTATAGTAGATCCTATTTCTCAAAGATTTCTATATTCAGGTAAGATTGGGACAAATGAATCTGTACTACTCTGTCGTACATATTGTGAACAAACTATATCAAAATGTCAATAATTAATTAACATTTAGTTCATAATATTATACTTTTAATATTTGATACTCATAATACTGATGGAGTCACTCAATATCTCTCAATCACTCAATATAAAATTCACATATTTCAAATTTTCAAGGAACATTTCAACTTGAAATAGTTCAGTTGTAGCATAGAGAAACAATAGCATAAGTAGATATCCCATGGTATAGGGCGTTTATGTCGCAACTTTTACTGTTATCTCAAGCCGATTACTGTCGATTATTGTTGATTTTTACTGTTTTGTTGGGGTAGGAGTGTATGAACGGCACAATATGAGAGACTACCAGCGTCATAAAGCTTCACGGGAAAGAACTACGTGGGCTATCGGCATGAGATAACAGTAAAAGTTGCGACATAAACGCCCTATGCCATGGGATATCTACTTATGCTATTGTTTCTCTATGGTTGTAGTTTGACAAGCCAAAAATCATGTAAAGGCGCGCATTTAACTTTTCATCATATTATTATGATTAAAGTAGGTAATATGGGTACTGTTTCTGTACTAATAAAGCTATAATAAGCTGAAAATCAGCTGATCAATTGTGAAATGTACGTGTTCGTGGCGCATAGGTCTGTGAGCACCTTAGGAATAAAAGTATTTTCCACTTTTATTTCCATTTCAGTATGTTGAATACTGAAAAATCGTTGGTTAGGAAATGCCGTGACAATGTTACAAAAAGATCACCTGTTGAAGTACACCTTCATTGGTTTTACGCACACATCTAAATATTATAATCCGGTATTAGCAATGGGAATTCGATTGCATACCACAATCGTAACCGGTAACAGATTGTTCTGTTAGAAATCGATTTTTGTTTTCGAGTGTTAACCACAATAACTGTTGCTTAACTTTTTTTATTCAATGTTTACTGGTGTTTTCCGCTTGTTTCATTTATGTGATATTCATAAAGGAGAATCTGTATTAATTTCGTGCTACCAGCTACTGTACGGCGAAGAAGACTTACCTGTAGTACGAATTTAGTTGCATGTTTTGTTAGGCGAAATATTTTGTCAGATGAATGCAATGACTTCATATAGATAGAAACCACTTAGATCCTTCAACTTCGTAATGTAGCATACATTCCATTTGTTTGTTATGAATCAATAACATTTTTCCGAATATTTTCCCTTATATTATCATCGTTTCCAAAACCCAAAGATGCTACTCCACAAACCTGGATGAATCACGAAATACTAAATAAGGTGATATCACCTTCTCACCGAATAAACCACAAGAGTTCCAAGTATTGAAATGTTTGTACTAAAAGTTTAGAACTTTATAGAGATAATAATTAGGATTATGAAAATATAAATTGATTTTGGTGTGGTGGTTACAACAAGTATTCAGGCTTTAGAAAGGTTGCAGAGAAAAACGTTCTTCAATGATGTAATCAATATATGATTTTCTCCAAATTCCTGATTTTTTAGCTAGCTAACAATGCATATTTTCACAGTCTATGAAATCGTCTAATCACTTGACGAAGAACTAAAAATTCATCTTTCACGTGCCTTAATATTACAATACTTTTTAATTAATCAGATTTGCGCAAAAATTCGCTCTTGAATATCAAAAATTTATCCAATCTATTGAAATGATGGTGCACCGGCTCTTATCATCGTGAACCGAGAAACCTAACGGATGAGGTTTGGCTTTAGCTCTGGCTTTCCCACGCTCTCAGTTAACTGGGTCACCCAACGACATCTCTTGTGCTCTAGATTAGCATAATCCTAGTGATATCGTCCCCGGGCTTAACAAGGCGCCACTCTACGCTTTGCTCATCAAACCCCACCGGCACGAAAATTGCTAGTTCTCATTACAGTACCTGGCATCTTTTTTACCGTTAATAAAACCTTTATTATTCACAAAATCCAATTCCAAACCTGATTATCTTTAGTTTTGATGTAAAATGACTCTGGTTTGAAGAGTTTCAATGCATGGTTTCAAGAGAACTTGAGTGAAAGTCTATCCAGGCATCCTTCACTCAGGTAACTTCCCTTTCATCAGGGAGTTCTGAGGTTCGTAATATGAAACAATTCCTTTTGATTTTTTGAAGATTGCAAACCATGTGAGTCATTGGATTATTAAAACATTTCATAGGCACTCCTTTTGGTATAAAACAATTTCAATCAATGCGATTAGAATAATTTTATTGTATTGGTTTTCACGTACTCCAAAATATGGTATCGTCCAGTGAAGAGTATTTTCCGACTTTTCTTTCAATCGTTTTCCTCGATTTTGTAAGATGGATTCGATCACTCTGCATTTATGATTTAATGAATGAAAATTTCATGAATAATTGTATCAACTGTCCCAAAGGTTAAATAAATCAAGTTTTTATCCAAGTAATTGAATCTATTTCTAATAACAGTTCATCTTCCAATGCTGGGAGGGGGGGGTGGGGGGTGAGTTTGGACCAGAGTTAGAACACGAATTTATGAGCATAAACTACATAGAAGCAACCCGACACTATGAGAAGCAACATAAATAATTTATCAAAAAGCCTATGAATCCAATGTCTTCTCATGACTTCGGAGCTTTCAAACTGGTTTCATCCAATCTTTGAACGAGGATTCGCTCGTTTGGTCTAATCCTAGTCTGAGAAGTTTCAGTTTTTTGCTGATCAAGTTAAGGATTTCACGATTAAATTATCAACTGCTCACTTTGCAGTATAATAATTTTCTCATAAATTCAAGAGGTAAAAATGTAAGGGTTCAACAAAACAACTTCTACATTAATGTGCCACATTGCCATTGAAATAATGTTAACAGTTGTTATCACCTGACCTTGGAATTCTGTGAGAGGATTAGTGTGGAAGGAAACCTTTATTTTACTAACAAGCCTATGTAGGCCGAAATGGGCAACTGCACTATTGATCGCTCTTTTCCCTCCCCCTCTTCCTCCTCATTTCTCTGTTCCTCCTTCTGTTACTACTTTCACATCCGTAGCTTCCTCCTTTTCCTCTTCCGATTTTTTTTGGCGCCTTATTTTTTCCCCCATTTCCAAAAAGGGGTCTATGTTGTTGACTGGAAGAAAGATCCTGGTGATTGGAGACTGGCTGGCTTACCACCGTTCATGAAGATAGATGATACAGCTGCATATCCGCTCGAATCTTCTTTCTACCTCCTGCTAACAGAATGTCAGATCTCCACAAAATCTCGCACTTCATCCAAAAGACTTTTCACTTAAAGAGAAGATCGGATTTATCAAATCTTCGAGTATATTTAACTCATTTATCTATCACATTTCTTTTCTATTTGTTAGAGAAGTTTTTAAATATAATGCTTATACTCGTCCTTTATAAGATAGTTAATTGAAGATATACTTACAATAAAGATCTCCATTGTTGAAATATTGAGTTTTTTGATTCAGCTTAAGAGAGATTTGAAACGCATCTAACTCATAAATAGCTTTAAAAATTTTAGCTTTCGCTCTTATAGTGGCTGATCTGTTCTAGGTTTGAGCTCTGACGATAACTTCTTTCAAATTGGAGGGTCTACGGAATACAGTTTTTAGAAGCTTTACATCTTTTTAGTGAATGGGTAAAAATATACAATAATATCAGTGTAATTATTGCAAGAGTTTCTTTATTCTTGAAGAGTTTTAAATAAAGATCACATAATTTTTAGTGATTCGTGTTGTATTGTTGTCCAATTTCAAGAAATCACTTCAGTCAAGGCTGTCGAATTTGGCGTTCAAGGAAGAAATATTATGCAATAACTTCGGACGGATGTTCCAAATCATACGTTCACATAAAGTTGTTCCAGCAACCCTCTGCGCCACTGAAAACCCCACACAAAACCCACCTTTGAATATCAAACATGGAGCAAAAACCCATGCGCGCGCTTTTGTGCATGCGCGTATGTGCGACAGTTTGTTTGTTTGTTTATGTGATCTCTTAGGGGAACACAAATCACATTTTGTGGGGAAATTATGTGTTGGTTCCTTCGATTTGAGGGACGATACGTGTTGTTACCACGGCAACATGTCAACACCTGCCACTCCTAACCCTAATATTCATAATGTGATCCTATCATGTAGGACAGTATCAATTTTATCTGTTTGAATTCACCGACAACTCCCAATACTACTAATATTGTAATACATGTAAAATATTATATGCCAGTTGTTTAATGTACTCACTCATCTATTTGTAGGAAACAAGTCGTGAAACTGGATCAGTGTTTGAAAATGTTGCATCCTTGTAGAGAATGTTGAGACTTGAGAGAATGCAGACTTCATGAAAATAGTTTCACTAATTAAGTAAGCCTACTTATTAAAACGATTCAAATCTTATCATCAGTACGAACTATGAATTGAATTGATAATATTTACAAATTGCCAATTAACAATAAATTGAATACATTGAATGATTTTTGTTGGATAACTTTTGAATCCAAGTTGAAATTCCAGTAAGAAAGTTGACTTAGCTTGTGCAATTGCGACAAATGAAATATAATTGGAGATATTTTTAAACATTATTAATAGGAAACTAGTAGTTCTGCGAACAGTAGACCTCGCTCATGAATACAACTCTCAATCTAATGAGAAGGGCCAGTAAGTACAGTATATTGTGAAGATTTAGCCATGTCATCTATTATTTTCTCCATTGAAAGTGCTAGAGACACTGTTTGCAGGGAAACCGGACCTATCAAGGAGGTACCTTTATATCGTCTCCATATTCACAATATAAACATATATTACAACTTTTCTAATAATTAATTATAAGAAATCGGTCAATTGACGGAAAAATGAAATGCAGTAGGCAATTTAGATGATGAATCGTCTCACAGACGATGGTGAAATGGAAAATGATTCTAAATAAGATGGGTTTGTTGGTGACAATGACAGGAGGTTGCTATTGATGTTTTTCATGAAAAGTGGATTCAATATTATGGTTTGTTGAGCCTATGCAGAATTTTAATGCTCACAAATCGGTTTCCAATCTCATACCAAAAGGAAAACAAAAGACTTGACACTGTAGAGCGACACAAAAATGTATACAATACAATAATTATTGTACCTGATAAACTGGAAATTCAGTTAAAAAATAATTAAAATAATAACTGATAGTTATGTATAAAAGAAGTTGGAGATTAAAGAAATGTTTATGATGTTAAATATTGTCTACAACTAAAATAGTTGAGTTAACTGTAACATAGATAATAATTATAGTTATTTATGTATTGATATTAAAGATTTCTTTCATCCAATAAAAAAATAATTCATCCAATTAATTTGATAAATCAATTTAATAATAATAAGATGATTCAATTTAATTATTCTATATAGTCATAATGATAATTTTATGATCTATTATTAGAATAAGATAAAACAATTAGTATCGTCTGCAAAAAAGAGATTTGAACGTGGGTCTGACGGAGTGAAAACTAACACTCTAACACCATGCCCTGCCCTGGTAACACTGGTTACGACAAAGTAGCAAAATGAGTTGCTGCATCTTCAAACATACGAAAAAGTAGCTTTTGAGGTTTTTCTACGGTTTTTTAAGTATTACAAAAAAACCGGAGGTCTTACCAAAAATCGTTACACATACGTTTCTGCGCCTTGTTTCAAAGAACTTGCATACCAAATTTCATCCAAATCGGACAATAACTGCGACTGTAACTGTGGTACAAACATACAAACAAAAGCCGATTGAGTCGAAACTAAGACCTCAGCTTCGCTTCGGTTAATTAGCATATCCCACATCTTTGTGTCGAATACCGTGAACCTTGTTTTTTTGCAAAGTTATTCTACAATATTCACTTCTACTGAAGTTATTTCGTCACATCCAGTGATCGATTCTCTCAATCCATTTCAGTATCAGTTATTCCAAAACCGTTCATAATGAAAGAAATTCAACTATATTTTTCAATTAGACAGCTTGTTAGTATGGGAATGTTTTACTGCTGGGTAACCTTAACCAGCATCATTTCATTACCCACGAGTTACTGTAGGTAACCTCAGTGCTTCTGCTCTCAGTCCAAATTTGGAATGAGTTGGGACTTGTGTTGTGTTTGGCTTTGGCAGCAATTGCATGTTTCTTCCTCTGGCAATAACCTGTCCCCGGAAATGTCTGAACACCTCGAATCTGCTCCGTAAGCTTTCATACGCTTGCTTCCAGCCTCATCTTCTTCTTGTAATCGAATTTACGCCCTGCACCCTTCTCGTCTGCACAAAATAGATTTGCTACACACAACTTCATCTTATACTGCTCATCTTCTTCATTTTCGTTTTCCTTTTATAGTACTGTTATTATTCTTGACATGAATTTACTTATTTTTCACTTCTTTTTCATCTCATCATCTTCTTTTTTCCTTCTTCTTCTTCGTCTTTCATCTCCTCTTCGTCTCATTCTTCTCCTTCATGTTTTCTCCTCCCCCTCTTCATCCTCGTCCATCTTATCATCTTTACTTCTTTGTTCTTCTCTATTTTCTTCCTCTCTCGCCTCCCGCGAAACAATAAAAACATGGATTTTAGTTGAGTCAACATTCTTTTAATCAAAACTTCATTACAGTATGTAATGCTCAAAAATAGTTCAATCAACGATAATAATGAACAAGTGTTTGCGTGATAATTATTAATAGTTAAAGAGTGTGCGCACACATGCATCACTAAAGCTCGATGATTACTTTATTATTGAATTAGCACAGTGTTACGGATACCGTTCACCCGTGCTTCCTTGGATGATGATATGGTGATTGGTGGAGTGCTGCACAAGTCGGCAAGGAAGTGTCATGTCTGAACTTGCGACTTGGGAGTGATATTTGTGCGATGTAGTGTAGGCATGTAAAGGTGCGTACAGATATACGCGCCGCGAACATGAGCAATATTCACTTCTAATCAACTGATTATATCTGTATTTTTACAGAAACGGTAAGATACGGATATAAAAAGCTTGGCATCAGCTGATTAAAAGTGAATTGCTCATGTTCGCAGCGCGTAAATCTGTACGCACCTTTACATGGCTATGAAGGTAATTAATCCCATTCTCAATATAATCCTGTGACAATAACTTATTCATTAGCTATCTATCTGACTACTCAATGATGATTTGTGCACTTCAACAAAAATACTCTCAGTATATATGTTATTTATTACTATCATCATTTTTCACAATCCAGCTTATTTCGTTTTTAGATCGGAATTCTAGTGAATTTGTTATTCTAGAATACTAGATTCTCTTATTGGAACATGAAACAATTCTCATTTTGATTTAATTTACAGTAGGCTACTACGTTCATCTTATATTGAATTCAGGTAATTCCATGATAAATGGAATTAAATACAATTCTCATTTTGATTTAATTTACAGTAGGCTACTACGTTCATCTTATATTGAATTCAGGTAATTCCATGATAAATGGAATTAAATTTGAACAGTAAATTGAACCTCAACCTCAACTTTGCTTCTTGCTTTTGAGATAAGTTATTTCTTAAATATATCCCTAGTATTGCTAGTCCGAAATCATTTTTATATTAACATTTGTGTGATTTGGCATTCGTGTTGAGGCAAAAGATTTTCCATTACTTCCAAAATATTCCAAATTAAATTAAGAAACATGTTCATCTACGTTCTCCAATCAGTTCAAACAAAACCTCTGTCGTTTTAAATGTGTAATTCTTGTTAATTTTGAGATACATTGAAGGATCATTACCCTGAGAACAACAAACTCACTGAGAAAACATTTTCAAAATTACCAAACAAACAAACAGAGATTTGAGTAACCAGGCATCTACAAATTGAAATGTAATGATTGTAGTAAACTGTATATATCGGACAGACTGGACGTGGAGTATTGATGATAGTCACTCGTGCATTGATTATATATTTTTTAAAAATACATCAAATAATTCAATTAAAACAGAAACTGCTTGTATTATTAAAGTAAATGTTAGTGATAATTTTGCAATTGCGCTGCATCTAAGTTCTAATCACATAACGAAAGAAAAATCTCTTGCTCAAAGAAATATAATTACTAAAATAGATTTAACTAAACTGGAAACTTACTTAAAAAAAATGAAAAGTGGTTGTTTCTGTATGATCAAAATAGAAATAATAATGAAAGTAACAATGATAATCACAAAGAGGTGGACACGTTGGTTGAAAACCTTACTCATAAAATAAAGTATTACATAGAGCTTTCTTCTATAGAGGTTAAGCTCAATCACAAAAAGAAACCACTTAAGCCTTGGATCACTCAGGGGCTAATCAACTCGATTAATAAGAGGGTCAAAATGGTTAAAAAATTAAAACAAGAACCTTTCAATACAAGTTTAGAAAATGAATTCAAATCCTATAGAAATTTATTGATTAATCTTACCAGCACTAAAGATAATCATTATAGAAATAAAATAATTGTTGAATGTGGCAAAGATGCAAAAAAAATATGGACTTGCATTAACGAGCTGCTAAATAAGGGAGGGAATGAGTGTAGTAAAATAAAACTGAATGCACAAGAATTAAATAAATATTTTGTAAATGTGGGTAAGACTTATGCGTATAAAATAACAACATATAAAAACCAAACCGATTATAAATTCAATTATAAAAAAGATAATTCAAGACTAGGAAACTCGTTTTTTTTAAACCTGTCATAGAAGATGAAGTAAAAAATGTAATATATAGTCTGAAAAGCAATACTAGTCCAGGCATAGATGGCATTAATAGTAAGATTTTGAAAAAATAGCTCCTTTTATAGCTTGGCCGTTAACTTTTATAATAAATAAATGCTTTGAAAGAGGATTTTTTCCAACTTCATTCAAAATTGCTAAGATTAAACCACTTTTCAAATCAGGGGATAGGAAACTTGCAGAAAATTATAGACCAATTAGTTTATTGAGTTCATTGACTAAAATAATGGAGAAATTGATAAAAAACAGATTATTGAGTTTCTAAACAAACACAAAATAATAGAAGAGAATCAGTTTGGTTTTCAGAGTAAAAAGAATACAAATGATGCCCTGATCAAATTCTCAAACGCGGTTTCGGATCGTTTGAACAAAGGATAGAAAACACTACCTATCTTCCTGGACCTAGCAAAAGCTTATGACACTGTGTCTCACGATAAGTTGTTGGAAAAATTAGAGTGGGTTTGCATAAGAGGATTACCTCTGAAATTGTTTAAGAGCTACTTGTCAAATAGAGCACAGATTTCATCACTCAATGATTCAGTAAGTGAAATACCTCTTTCATGCTATGGTCTCCCTCAAGGCACTGTCTTATCACCTATCCTCTTCCTGTTATACGTGAATGAAATACTAAGATTAGAGTTGAATGGAGGGGAAGTATATTCATTCGCAGATGTCACAGTGTTGTATGGGGGTGAAACATGGAATGAGACGGCCTCTAAAGGCGTCTCTACACTAAAAAGGTGGCTGGATTTCCACTCCCTTAGTTTAAATATTAAAAAAATAAAGTTTATTGCTTTTTCAAGGAGTATTGCTGGAAGAGAAGAAACGAACTGTGTACTTAAACTGCACATTAATTGTGAGAATTTTAACAATAACTTAGCTGCATCTAACTGCCCTGAAATAGAAAAAACCAGCCACATAAAATACCTATGTATAATTAATTATTGATGAAGGTTTTAAATGGAAAAGACACATTGATTATTTGTGTGAGCGATTAAAGTTTGTATCCTATAGCTTCTATAAATTGCAGTCCATACTCTAGATACCAATGGTTTAAAAATGGTTTACTTTGCAATTGTACATGTACAGTCCCTACTGCTGCAATATGGATTAGTGGTTCGGGGGGGAGCATTCAACTCTCATCTATTAACTCTATTTATAATACAAAAAATTATTTTAAAAGCAATACTAGATAGACCCACGATTTACCCTTCTATTCAAGCCTTTAATGAAATTAAAGTGATGACAATCCGCCAGCTGTATGTATTAAACGTCTTTAAATACTTCCAGAGTAACAAAAATATATTTAAAAAAAATAAATAATGAACATCAACGAACCAGATACAATATAAATAAATATAAATGTTATGACTCAGATCTGACAATCATCTGTAAGCAGCTTATTTATATAGCACCAAAAATAAAATTTATAAATTACCTTCAGATCTCATTGAATTTCCATGTATCAAAACTGTCCCTAATAACATGAGAGATTGGATTTGCCAGATTTTACTTTCCTTGCCCTATTACCATAGGCAATAAAAAAATTTAGGTACCCCAATTTCTATAAGTTTCAAGGTCCCCTGAGTCCAAAAAACTGGTGTGTGTGTGTGTGTGTGGTTGTGTGTGTGTGTGTGTGTGTGTGTTATGAGTGTATGTGCGTCTGTGTACACGATATCTCATCTCCCAATTAACTGAATGACTTGAAATTTGGAACTTAAGGTCCTTTCACTATAAGGATCCGACACGAACAATTTCGATCAAATGCAATTCAAGATGGCGGCTAAAATGTCGAAAATGTTGTCAAAAACAGGGTTTTTCGTGATTTTCTCTGAAACGGCTCCAACGATTTTGATCAAATTCTTACCTAAAATAGTCATCGATAAGCTCTATCAACTGCCACAACTCTCATATCTGTAAAAATTTCAGGAGCTCCGCCCCATCAATGCAGATAGATTCCCAATTATTAGGCTTCAGATACAATTGAAACAAAAAAAATCAAATGAATCACTATATCTATGAATAAGAGAGTACCATAGTTATAATATAGTAAGATACTCGAGAGAGTTTTTTAATTTTTTTTTGTTGTGAATTTTGTTTCGATTCTTCGTTTCATAATTCACTATTCTCCATAAATATTTGCTTCTGTGCTAAATCAATTTAAATCAGGTTAAGCGTATTATAATTTTATCTCCTACTCCCACTGGCGAACAAGAGTCATCTTATGCCAGTGGTTTTTCCACTTACCTTTTATTATTATTACATTTTGGTTGGATTGTGTTGTTATGTTGAGCTTTGTTTGATTTATGTATATGTATTTGTGAGTGTGGAATAAATATCATTCTGATTTTAAAATCCGCAGCTTTAGGCTAAGCTGAGAAAAATTGCGAATAGGATTCCCAATGAAACCTATTGTCCAATTATCTTTGGTAAAGAATAAATATTGAGCTTTTTCCATAATTCTCACAAACAAGCGCACCCACAGATGGACATCAACTTTAGTCTATAATAGCATCACTTATTCAAATGGATGGAAAAGTCTTAGAAATAACATGCAATTAATTCCAGCTTACTAAAATTAAAAATCTAAACAGATTTTTTCTCATGCACTTTCAATGTTATTTTCATATCCTTAAAAAGGATGAAGGAGTGAGTCAATTACTTCTTTTTTCTTCCCTTGTGTAGTACATTCTCGATCACACTCTTCATCTTTTTTCCTCTGAATTATTGTTCTTGTGCATCTTTCTCTTATATTTTCTGATATCTGTGTATTGGTACAGTGGATATTACCGCCCAAACTACACCAAGTGGACTTCATCAAGTAAAAAAGTTATCCAATAATTCTTTATTCATACTCTATTTCACTCCTGCATTTTCTTTATAAATTATTTTTTCTAATACTGTTTCGTATAGCCTACTTATTTAATCTACTATCCATGTAACAATCCTGATATCACTTTTTTGTAATTTTCTCTCGCATCCATATTTGCCTTCTCCATCTTCTCCTCCTCCCTATCATTTTTGGAGAAAGCATTTTTGTTTTGAGTTGGCATCCATCGAGGGGAAATCCCGATATGGTTTTGCTTCTGGGCACATAATGGCAGACATAGCAATACACTGTTGTGTGCACCAAAGTTCGTCTATTTCTGGCCAGAGGCGCTTCTGACATCCCTTCCTCTCGATTCAAGTCCCCCCCTTATCCCTCGCCCATACACCCGGATGCTAGGCGAGTTTGTCAACATCTGGTCAGAGACTGCTGCGAGTCACCTTTTTCGTCAACACAGTTAGTGAAGCAAGTGAAAATGCAGTGCATTCCAATCCACCCCAACTTCCACCTTCTCTCAAATATTCATTTGGCATGTGAAAGAGACAGATCATCTTGACTAATACTTTGATATTAAATTTTATGCAATTCCTCCTCATTTTTGTCTTTTGTTACTCGCCTTCATTATCTCCCTCATCCTGTTAAGTATTCATATTTCAAAAGATAATTTTCCCGAACAACGCTTAAACTTAACTAATTTTTGTAGATAAAACACTTCATTATATAAATAATTCTATTATATTTGTATTGTCATAATACAAATTACATTACATTTCCAGATCATTCAATAATCTCCATACTTCGGGAAATGGGAAATGAAGTGAATTGTTAGCGATAATTTTTATACTTCTATTAATTATTTGCTCTCCATCACTGGAATCACTTTGATGTATCCAATATTCTAACCAATCTGCTAAATACAACTTCTCATACACGCTTAACATTATTGTAATAATTATTATTGAACATTCAATAGCAGTATAATATGAACAACTATTAGTTCAAAATCACATGATCTAATAAAAATCTTATTTTATTGCCTCTCTCACATTACAAATAATTACACATTTTAATTACCACCGCAGAATATTTTTTCAATTTCTCATACTGTAGTAAATTATGCTTATAAGTGATCAGTTTTGTTGAAAATGTGACATTACTCATTTTACATATAGAAAGGAAACAAAACCATTCTATCCTTTAGAATAATTAAATTAAATCTGAAATTTTAATCTGAGCTGGTTGTAAGATGAGGAAACCAGGATAACGTTTTGAATATAGTATTTCAAACTGATTTTATTGGGTGATAATGGAGATGAAAAAGGTTTAGAAGGTGTTCCTAATTTTCAAATACATGAAATTATGGAAATTAATTATTTCAAGACCACTGAGTTGAAGCATCAAAGAAGATACAACAGTACACATGTGTTGAAGGAGTAGGCCTATTCACTTGTTTATTCCTTGCTCATACAATGAACATAAACGCCTGAAATGATATATGGTGGAAAAGTGGAATGCTCAATGTAATTCACTGTAGTGTGAACAATAAAACTCTTATTAAATAAGACTCAAGTGAAGTGTGGGCCGTCTTTCACTTTCACCTGAATTCTTTCCTTCGCTTTGCATCCTGGGAGTAGAGATAGGCCTAATGCCCACTTCGTCTTCAATTTAGCCGCTTTGCTGTTTGCTCTCGTTTTCATGAGAATTTACACATAGCACTTTCATGGCCAGTTTGCCCACTTGTACTTCTACTACTTCTTATAGCCTTTTATCGCCTCTTCAGTATTATGAATGTTTATTTTCATGCGGCTTCAATTCTCTCTATCGAAAATTCCAATAATTTCTGCATAAAAATTTCATTTCTCAATAACAACTGACATAATTTCGGTTGGAAGTGCGATAACCATTTCATAATATTATACTTTATCATACTGATTATTGAAAATGTTCTTGTTTGTTCTATCAGCTTGGATCCTGGAACTACTTATCAATCCAGAATCTAGCAAAAGTTGATTCTTTTGCCAGTTCTGATCCCTGTATCTCAGTCAAGTTGGCTTCTCTGGTAGAAAATTGGTATTTCCTCTTCTATTTGAGTTCCTCTTCCCTAGTTGAAAACTTTACTGCTCCGTGGCCACTGTTTTATGTTGGGTACCCTGTAAATTATTCATTTGGTCTCTTCCGGGCTTTCTGCTATTTTCCCCCATTAATCAATGGGACTAGTCTTCTGGATTCGATCCTTTGTTCCTTTATGGATGATTCTCGTGCATTGAGAAGGAGAGATTATCTAAACAACAGCTCGATTATAAATTTTCTTGTCATAATTTTTATACCATTACTTTTTCGACTAACTTAATCAATCCATTCTATATATTGTTCCTTTCAGATCATTAATTTAGTAACCGACGAACCAATACATTTCTTAAATTTGCAAAACTGAATTTACTCTCATCAATGCGACAAGACCCTTGCTTTGTGAGTGTGAAACCTGTTGCCTTGTGTGTAAACCCTTCATTAGCCTTGGCATACTCATTCAACTATTGTGAGCTCAACCAGGGAACGAATTGTTGTAAACTTTCTCTCTCTACCTGGCGTATCCAAAAGTCTGAATTTTCAGGAGTTCTTTACAAAAACCCTCAGGAGCTCCACTGTAAAAATTTACACGAGTTCAATATTTTAACATTTCTTTTTGTATTTTTCAGGTTAGTGATCTATCATTTCACGCAGAAATCTGTAAGTTATTGGAACAAAATTCTTAATTTTTATGAATTAAAAAACATGTAGCTGATGTATGATAGATATTACAAAATTTTTCCATTTTATATAGAATCACATTGTATTCTGGAGATCTCACTTTTATAATAAAGATATGTTAAACTCTTGGGAGCAATGAGTTCTGCTTTCTTAAATAGTTTAGACTATCACTTGCAAATCGAAATGTGCATTGTAGTATTCGGATTCAGCTGTTAAAATTGTTAATAATTCTGGGGTTTAAATCGATTCAGTTTTAGTTGCACTGATCGTACATTCATATTGATAAGACGTTCTGGAGAGCTGAAAGAAAAATAATTTTGCAGTCAACCAAGATTCAGAAAAATGACTTATTAATAAAACAAATACATTAGAAATAAGTTTAAAATTAACTCAAGTTGTTATCACCATAGAGAAACGAAAACTATTAACGATTTTGTTCATCTCTGATCTCTGATCTCCATGAAAAGTCTACAAATAATTTGTAAGTTATTGGCCCAATATTGAAGTCAACAAGTTATAAAACTTATCAAGCTTAATGAGAAGAGTGAAGTGAAGTAATATTGAAGTAAAATAACTTTATGATCCAATAATATTAATCAGTACTATGTCATAATTATAATATTATGATACAGTAGTTCTACTTCTCACTTATAATTAAATTTTCCCGATGATTGTTATGTTGGTATATCAGTCAGGTAGAACAACCTACCGTGCTCTCTGAATAGAGTTATCAACTTTGTGTATGATGGGTGGCGGGTAGAGGGTTGATAGGGAGGCACCCGTCAACGGATGACGTGTCGGAAGTTTGCTGAGGGCGAGAAGAATACTTATTAGGCGCAAATTTCCTCTCAACTTGCGATCAGTTGACGAATGACCTCCAAACCATACTCAAGTTCATACTTGACGAAACACTTGACATTCATACCTGATGCAAAACATGAAACTGGTGGTTTTCTACGCTATACTAGATATTCACGTGCGATTGTTTTCAGTGAGATAGTGAGAACAGTGCGCTTCATGTTTAGATCAAAGTTATCTCTACACAATTCTTACAATACAAGATGTAGATCTACTTCGAAATAGGATATGTGAATCCTTCCACCTGAATATTATAGAAATATGATAATTTTCAATATTATTCTTCCCTCCAGATACTGCAGCATAATTTCGATGTCAGATACTACCTAATGTCTGAAGTACCTAATGTCTGATACTACCTAATGTCCTACCCCAATGCTACCATGTCTGGATCAGTCAACTTCAGACATGAAGTCAACTTATATGTTGAAATATTATAAAATTGTATCTTATTATAGTTTAATGCAATTTCACAAGTTATCGATTGGTAGTTATAATAAGCTATAACCGTTAACCATAATCCAGCTAGCAAAAGAGCTAAGCTACTTCTTCGTCCACATTATTGTCTTCTTACATTACATTATCGTCTGACAAAACATGATCTAGAAAATGGAAAAGGCACATAAAATAGATAGTATTGAACCGATAAAAATTAGAAATACAGTGATTAAGCTCTAATATTAGAAGGATAACTCTTATTTATCTGTCCTAAAAATGAGAGATGAGTCTTGTCTCTCTTCCACAAAAGATACAAATGCTTTTCTTCTCGGCGAGATAATGTTTTCGGAAACTCCGACACATTCAGTAATGACATATTTTATTATCTATTCATGTCACGTAGGGTTCAACGTCCTCATAGTCATGCCCTCTGTATATATTATACAGCAGGTGCAGGTAAAAAGTATATTTCTTCAGAGGTTCTGTTTGTTGATCATTTTCCTATCTTAATTCAGATAAAATAAAAGAATTTTCAAGGCGCCTCCTTGAAATCTCCAAAGCATGTAGTATCATGATATTTTCTTGAAATAAGTTACTAATAATAATTATATTCGTATTGCTTTTATTGGTGGGGACTCCCTGACGAAAGTTCCAACTTGCCTGAATATATCATTTAAGCCGTCAATAAACCTCACGACTGTCATACTTCAGCCAGGACCGACAACGTGCCCATCCGATAACACGGAAATAACTTGCTGATCAGTGATTATGTATTACAAGTACGTATAGACAAGTATATAGATGTAAGTAATAAAGTAGATAGATAGTTTAAAGTGGTAAATACGAAAAAAATATTCAAAATGAATGATATACTAAAAAAAAGTTCCATTGATAAAGATTGAACTTTCATAATATGAATTATAAATATTATTGATTATTATAGAAATATAAAAAATATGATCAAATTTTGCTCTCAATGTAATTAATTTTAACATGGATAGAACCTCGAAGAGAAAACATAGCATAATATTTGTGATGAAGTAATTCAACCAATTCGAAAATTATAACAAAATGCAAGCTATGTGGCGAAGAATAGCTAGTTTTGCTAATTGTTCTTAATATATGAGCACTAAAAAAAATTTCCCAAGAGCATCATTTTTCATAATCTTGTTTCCACAATATTCAGTGCAGGTATGCCACAGATCTTTGAGTCAGTGTTCAATTATGGTTGCAAACACGTTGGATGAGGACAGCTTTGCTTTGTCGTTTGTGAAATTAGTCAAAGTGACGATCCAATCAAAGTTTGCTCTCAAACAAACATGCCCATCAGCTGAGATAACTTTTGTTCAGCAAACTCCACGCGTTATCCTTTCGAAGGATCATTGTTTTAGTAATGGGAGAAGTAACAAAACAAACTTTCATGGTTGAAGTCGCGGTTATGGAATGCGAAATTACACTAACCATTTCATCTTTATGTAGCCATATAGCCTCTCGTCTGTTAAAATAGATTATGATAGTTTTTCGGGAAAAAAGCTTATTGTTTCGTATAAAAGTGGTTGTAGGGTTTGATTTGGACTGAGAACGTTTGTCATCACATCAGCTCTCAGTGATATGATTTCTTTTCAACAAATTATAAATTTTCAGTATAAGAAGAGAATACAAACAATAATTTTCTATTGGAACTAATGATCTATGGATCATTGCTTTCAAGTGTCTGATTCGCCATTCATTTATTTTCCCTATCCTACAACCAGTTAAATCGGTGTAACATCAACTAATAATCCTTCTGTCAAAATAATGGTTTTCGAGATCTATAAATTCCTACTCAATTTTTTCTCTGTTTTCTCGTCTTTCAATGATATTTTCACATTCAAAATTGTTACTGGGACTGAAAATAATAATTAGGCTAGTTGACTTAGTATTTTATTTATTTCGATTTTTGTTAGGGATTGTGATCCTAGAGATTATTATAGTTAGGAGAATAATACTTACAAATGAACACAAAAACCATAAAATCTAATTTTTTTAAATATTTCAGATCTACTCTAGATTTCTAGATGTTGGATTCTATTCGCTATGCTATTTATATTACCCAACCACCTAACTAAACACAACACTTGCTATTCAATAAGTATTGGTAATGCGTTATAACCATTATACACAGTATCAAACGTAAAGTGGATCCCTTTTGATAGCTCCTTTCAACAATAACTTCAATTTGCTGTTCATTCGACATTTTATACATGTACATCTAATGCTAACGTATAACAATGCTACCGTGAGAAAATGTATCAATTATTCAATTATTACCACCCAATATTACAAATTGCATCCAATTAAATTTGACTAGGCAGCATTACATCCCTTCTTGGAATTTGCATTTGATAAACGTAGGTATTGACAATCATTTTCATCAATTCAACAATATAAACAATCGATTAAACCTCATATTAGAAATTCCTAATATTATTGTACTGGATCTAAAATACCATGAATTGTGGTAAACTCGTGAATACTAGAACGTAATACTGATACCTCGTTATATTCGTGAATAATGGTATAACATGAGAAAAATTCTAGAATTTTCAACAAATTTCTGGCGAACATATTACTGTAAAATAATGACTTATGAATAGTTACTAGAGGTGAAATATTCTATGCGGCACAATAGGATGATATCTCATCATTTCCATGCCTGCATTCAGCGTAAAGCCGTACAAAAGAACAAAAGAGGGCGTTTCCCTAGTTTGGTACTTGACTAGTATTTAGTAGACAGAATCTCTGATGGAACTTTGTCCCTATTTGGGACAAAATCTATCTAACGGCGAATTATGCATGAGCAGGGAGCCAACCCCGCAAATCGTGTTTGTCTACAACTGATCAGAGTTTGTGTTGGTGATAGATAAAGGCCTAAGTTAAATAGTTTATTGTTATTAATATTACATACGTAAATTACAAAGCTATTGCCCTCTTGAACAATTCAGTTTTATAGCCTAGTACAGAGATATCATTTTGAAATAAAAAATGTGTAGCATTTGAAAATTCTTAAACTTTTATTGAACAAAATATGAATTTATGAGGTGAAAACTTTGCCTAATTTTGTGGCTTTGTATGGGAATCACTTCCTTAACAATAGATATAAGATAAAATGTTATATGACAGTAATCTTGTATCCACTTATCCTTAAAAGGATGGAATCAAAGTCGGCTCGATATTTTTTTTGAGTCGAGTTAGTAAATAAATGTTTATATCCCCAAAAAACGAAAACTACTACATCAATTACAGAAAATATTAGATAAATTGCAATTACATAATTATACAATAGTTAGTTACAATAAAAATTTCTTTTAATGTTTCCTCCACTTGTTCAGTGTTTTCTGTGTGGAAATTGGCCTACTCCACTATGGCGTACCAACTTGAATGAAAACTTCTTGGAAAAAATGTATTTTTATCCAAATTCACAATAGTTCTCCAATAGGAATACTTCGAGTAAGCTCTTCCATCATTTTCACATATCACATTATAATCTTCATAGTATTAGTATTATATTATATTATCGTGATCATTCCTTGCTATTGATACTTCGAGTCTCTTTTAATGACGTAATTTCAACTTCATAATTAAATGGGTCTCATGGATCTTGAAAGGAGATATCTCTCACACTTGAAGTCTCAGCCCCTTATTCCCAAGATATTTTTTACTCTTGAGTAAGATGGTAGCTACTTCAGATTCTCAGAAATACATTCGAAAATAAGGGATTTATTGCTTTTAGCAAAGGTTATAGTCCCAGAAGATTGGCGCAGCTCCAAAAATGTTTCATTCATTCTATCTCTGCAAATTGCCGTGTTTGTGGGAATTAACGGAGCTGAAACATCCTGGCTAAGTAATGTCTAGCTTTTTCGAAATACTTGAAGGTGCTCTCTTGAGACTTGAAGAGTTCTCTGCTCACATTAAAACTGAATCTTCCAATAAGGAGCCTGATTAGTACAATAATAACTTCCTTTTACCAGATTTACAACCATCTTCACACTGAAAATATCTTACTCGCTCTTCTTTGGAATTGTACACCTCTTCTTGTTGTCAACCACAATTCAATTAAAAATCTTCTTTAAATTTTCCAAGATTTCAATTTTTTCAGACAATTCTTAGACACTGGATCTCGATGTGAATGACCGTGTCAAAACTTGTTGTACATGTGCAATATACTTGAATAAATAAATTCTGTAACATTCATTTTTATCCTAAATGCCATTCAAACGTCGATATCGTTATGGAAACTCCATTGAATGGATTGGTTTGATTGATTACATAATTAGTACTCTCATTGAAAGTTTCTGAATTTGAAATATTTTCGATTGATTGAATATACAATTTTACCTTCTGTGATGTATGAAATTTCACCTTCTTGATAATTTTTTTTCCTTTTTCCTTCGTCCCAGTACCCCCAGAAGAAGGAAGTTTATTATAGAAAATATAACAAACAAAAATGAAAAATACACTTATAAGAAGAAATCTTAAAAACAAAAAATGGAGAATAATAAACAAAGCAAGATTGACAAATGATATGGAAATTCCTTTTCAGTGGAAAAATTTCAAAAATTATAAACCTGACTAAATATTAATTCTCCAAAACCTTTTAAAGAAGGTTTGACTGGAGGAGTCAAGTTTTACATTTTATTAAAAAAAAAAAAAAAAAACATAGAAATAGTACATTGATATAATCAATCAGTGATCTCAAAATAATAATTTTCAATTCAAATCATATCAAAAGAAGAATAGTTGTAAATCTTAATTAGAAAACAAAAATTGATACATTGATAATAATAATTTAATTGTATTTTGTTGCAATATGTAAATATTTATATGTAATGTAAGAATATAATTTTGAATATTTCTCAAAATCATGGAATGAAAGGAAATTGATAGGTCTCGAGCAAGCACCTGTATTCTTATCACCAGATATGATGTCAATAAACTCTAGATTAGATAATAACGGCTCTCCAGGCTATGGTTTTGAACAGCCAAATGAAAATGAAAGTATTATTGCTATTTATAAAATATATAATATTTTGAGGTTAGGTTCTTTGGTACTTACTAGTCGGCGACCTAAGTAATTAGTCGAGCCATATAATTTGAGAATTAGCCAGACACCTTGTGGCAAATTTAGTTGCGTATAAATAGCATTCGCTTAAACTATGATCAGAGGGTTAGTAAACAAGCATGGCATTTCAATGTAAAAGAAAAAGCGTTTTAGAAAATACAAAAATATTTATTATATCATACAAGCATGAACAAAATGTAAAAAATAAATAAAAAGATTTAGGAAATGGGATGTAACTTTATTCAGCGCATGGATACATTTGTAGTTTTTAGGATACGCCAATCACAGTGCAGTATTTGACCAGCGGCAAAAGCGAGTTAATTCAAAAAATACATGGTAATAATTCATGCTAATAAGCAAAGTCAATCCTTAGTGAGCTATCTGAATAGTGAGAGTTTTTGATATATATTCATTCTCATATTATTTTTATATTTGTTGCTCTATATTTTTATTTATTGCTCGTTGATTTTTCATGTAATTATATTTTTGTGTTTATTGAATGGTGTACCCTTTATTTATTATCCTATCTCCATGCATGACCAATCTTGTTATACTCTATTTTATTATCATTATTGACATATATTTAAAACTATCAACCAACTGTATTCCTCACCGAATAAGTTGGATCAATCGGCGATATACAGCATTGATTTTTAAATCTTTGGAAATAATACGTTCCTGAGATTTATTTAAATTATCCAGGACCATTGCATCAGATTTGAAAAACGCAAAGGTCATAGTATTAAGTTGCAGCAGCAATACAAATTAATAGAATTTATAAGGTATTCTGATAGAGTGTCGCCTTTGATTCCGCTTGCTATCATTTTACATTGCTGACCACTTTGTTGAATGGTGGCGATTGGCATTGGTGGCGATACCGCATTGTCCAGTACAAAAATCAGAGCCCTTATATCTATCTACCTCTCCTGCATCTATATCTGTGGAGTCAACCAAATCAGTCACAAAAACTGTGAACTGTTAAAGCGGCCGACGTTTGCAGCCAGCGAAAGCAGAGAATTGTTTGAGCTCCTAGAAGAGCTGGTAAGAAGCTGGTGCTATTTTTCTTTCAGGAGTCACAAAAAATATTATATATATTCAAAAATCTTTGCTCTACCGACTGCGGCCAAGCAGGGCACATGTTAAGGCAAAAATAACATTACAGTAAATATGTAATATGTATTTTGTTGTAATATGTAAAATAATAAAACAATGGGATTTCAGTTGTTGCTAACCACAAATAATAATAAACAAGAAAAATAAAATAATAATCATATCGAGTGACCTGGCTAGCTCAGATCCAGTATCATAGTTTTCAGGTTGCAACTGATCAATTTCAGGGCCTCTCACAATGATGACGTAACAACTGTTTTTTTATTGATAGATTAATAAATCTATCAATGCATTATTAACCTTTTAGATTGATCAAAATAAATTCTCAAATTCTTCAATGGTGGATTGCAAAATCTCAAATTAAGAATACACTCCATTCATAGCTGACGACTCTCAGCAACATGCCCTCATACAATCTTTTCTACTTGAGAATGATCTTCTTTAGATCCCTGCCGATAATTAAACAAATTTAATCTTTCCAGTTGTCTTCTTTCACTTCCTTCGATCATACATTTTAAGCTAATTTAATGAGAAGCATTCGATCAATTTCTGTTCATCTCAAACATTAACTTACAACATAGGTTTAATTTTTTCTACCCTCAAGTTCATCTAAGATATGGTTCGTCTAACAATATCTCACAGCAGATCAAACTGAAATCTCAAATCTAGTTTTGAGAAGTTTCACTTGATACCTGAAGTTTGCTCCCTTTTACACTCATCTCAAATGGATCAATAGAATTGGAAATAGAAAAGTATTATATGCCACACCTCGAGTCTCACTGAATCCACCAAACTGTGTATAATTGACATGGATTCATTGCAGTCTCCTATCCTCCTCACTCCGCACCATCATAATCGCCCTTAATGCCCCACATTGTTTGTCCGAAAATGCTGCACTGAAGAGAGCCAAGTCTATTGTTTCCGTGTCAATCAGCTGAGTGGCTGAGAGCGAGCTTCAGATAAACTGAGACCTCTGAACCCGCAAGTAGCATTGTTGCCCTTGGAATAAGTCCCTTCTAAGTACACATCAAGTGTCCGACTTGAATATCTCTTGTTCTTCCACGCTTCCCATTGTTGTCATGTAATTGCTTTCGCTCCCTCTTTTCTTCATCTTGCACTAACTCAAATATGTTTGAGTTATCTTTCCTGTTGGAATTAGTTTCGATGTGAAGATCTTGGTTTCCTGTTAATAGGACCCACCGTTTCAGAGAATTGCTTCCAAATAAAACTTGGAAAGGGTAGTAGTTCAAGTAGTACAGCTAAACCTTTTAGATATTTTGTGATAGTAATTATATCAATCTATCTATTTTTTTGAACTATAATTTATATCATATTAACATCTTTAGTAAGATTCAAATCGTTTTATAATGTTTCAGTTGTTCATACTGTCGACTCTCCACACTTTTCAACACTTCTTGGAAATCTTCACTTAACAATTCGTCGTTCCCAAAAGAAAAAATCTCGCTCGAAAGCTCGTAGGATAAAGCGTATAGAAACTGTTGTAAACGATATTGGTGACGACGCATCCTGACGCTCTCCGCAATAGATCCTATCTATCGAGGTGATGGAAAGGAAAGATTATTTCTATCGGTTCTTTGGAGGCAGCGCTGTTGAGTATTGGTGTGCCTGCCTTCTCTTCAGAGCACCCCTGCGCCCTGCGCCCTGTGCCCTGTGCCCTGTTCTCCACACTTTGGAACTCTCTCTCCCATCGGAGGCGCCTGGCATTCCTAAATTGGAGTTCCGCAGTACAGTCAGCTGTCTCCAGCCAAAGTACAGTCACTTCTTTCTGTTTACAACCACAACAAACATAATGAAGTTCTAGTTTATCTGGGACGAAATTAGACAAGTCGTGTCTACCTTCCGATCTAGAATACTGGAATCAATTTTGCTAAAGTTTTATTGTAGTTCCAAAAACATGTGCTTAGTCTCAGATCACAAAAATGATAATTTTACTGGAGATGCAGTATGATCTTTATAGAGAATATTGAAATTAGGTTCAAAATACTGTATCAAATTCCAACATGTTTCTATTTCGGTTTTCATGTTCAATAGATTGAGGATGAAGATCTTTAGACCTGAAACTCAGAAGTTTTAAATTCCATTAATCGTATTAATCAAATTATTCATAATAACAATTTTCGTGTAGTTCCAACGAATGTATTGCTCATTTTGGTATTACTTCATGTGCGTTGAAACATTTTTTGTATTTACAATGAACGTCAAAATTGAGAATCCAAAAGACATGTGTTGTATGCTTGCAAAATGAGTTACAAACTTGAGAAGTATCCACTTCAGGACGTGCTACATTTTTAAAGATTTTTCAGGAGGTGAAAGTGTCAAAACAATGGATTATTCTCGATATTGATGCTTATTTACCAAAATAAAAAGCGGTTGGATTCTCTTTTAATTTTGTGCTATTTGAAGTTCAGGAAGTCGTTGATGTTGTAAGTTCACCAAGTGTTCTTCAAAAATAGAATTTTTGAACCACGTGTAACCTGTTTAATGTCGTCAATTCGGAAGGAACCATTTTAATAAAACGACGTCCTAAAGCTTTCGGTTAGCATGCTTATTTTTAGCATAAACATGAGAGAAACTTTTCTCGCCTGTCTGAATTGTATTGTTCTTTTCTCCAAGGAGTTTTCAAAATATTCTGGAAAATCTTTTTTTAACAGTCGTTCCAGAATCGAAACCTCAATTCAGGATTCTGGAACAATAATATGAGTTTCGGAATAATACATTGAACACAATTATTTTAATAATAACCCACGAATGATGTTGTCTTTTTTATTTTAAAAACTTGTGATTATAGTGCCTTAGTATCTGAATATCGGTTTTTATTCTCCATTGCACTGAAATAGTTAATCCTTGAGAAATGTTCAAATTCTGTACATTGGAATAAATTATTATACTTTTATAGTTTTTATTTATGAACTAGGTACAAATTGAATGATGTCGATATCTATTGATATTCGCAATACATTGAGTATTTAATTACTGCAACTATTATTGATTGATAAACCTATTAAGCTTCTAGCGAGCCATACTAATAACCGTATAGCATTATAGTCTAGGTAAAGCTCCCTCCTTCCGAAGTACAACCTCATCACTCATAGAGGACTATTCAAATCAGCACGTAGGCATATATGTCTACTAAATTGATTAGTTCACTGGTGATTATGATTAATAGTAACCTTAAAATGTTTACCGATTTCGAGTACAGTAAATTTTCAGGTTGGAGTTGACTGTCTATTCTAGAAGTAGCCTTAATAAATTTTACCATAAAGTAATAGAATTCATCAAATATATATGTCTTAGTTCCAAAGCGATAACTTTAAAAATCGATATGAATTCCTAGGCTTGTATTGGTTAATTTCACTATCTCATTTTATTAGGCTAATGGATACTGATCACAGCAATTTCCAACTCATGATGAGAAATATTCAACTACTGTATCAGCTTTAAGGATAGTAGTAGTAAAGAATCATGGGTCATGTCTTATTATCATGCTGTACAATTTAGCACGCTTGATGCGACATTATATATTTCACAAGATATTATATTTCACATTTTACATTGATATAAACTACTTCTCGGTTTTATGAGAGGTTTCAATACAGCATTTTAGCATTAGTGTTGTAGTAGACCGGAATAAGAAGAGCATAGGTACGACATAGTGGAATGAACACTTTTTTGTCAATTATGCCATTTTTCGTAATGTGGATGACACTCGCTTTAGCGTTTTTTCTTGTGCATGGGTAATGGGATAAGATTATAATAAGATGATCAAACTTCCATGCCTACCAACGGGACCCGAACCCACGACCAGTTAGCGTGAACTCATGAAACGTTTTGATTATTCCTTAGAATTAATTACTAATATCCCTAATTCTTTAAAAATGACTGTCGTTCTGAATTCTATTGATTTCACGTTTATTACAAATCTTGAATTTTGAATAAAAATTTTCTTCACACTATTCTGAGAGTTATGATAAATAACGATGTCTGTAAAGAAATTAATCTTTTGCTGATTTTGTCATTGTGAGACTGAATGCTGCGAGCCAACACCATCATCATCATGACTAACCTCGCCACGTGGTCAGATTGGTGACTTTTACCAGTATCAGTTACAACATTCCTGCACTAAAGCCTCCTTTTAGTCTCATATCAAATTACCAGTGAGGTCTGGTATCTCTCATGATAAGCCACTCCACTCATATTTCATAGAATGTTTCTGTTAAAATATGTCTTTCTCGTTTGATGTTCATGGTACGTTGTTAGCAAGGACTTGGAAAACAGTAGTATCATCAGTTTCATCATCATTCGTGTGGGAAATGTTCGAAAAACAAAAATAAAGTTCAAAATAATATTGTTACTCGTGGATAATGATGATTATCATCAACTTGATAACATACGAATTATACATATTTTCATCATTATCATTGCTATAGATTATTGATGCCTTATCATAGACTGGCCTATCATAACTTATATTGGTATTGCACATAAATTCTATTTTGAATAAATCCGAGCATCTTTCAATCAATGACTGGTTAATTGAACTGCTCTTTTAAAGTTTATTATCAATTGAGATTTTCGTTTCGTGCTCTACAAGAAATTCGATTGACGTATGCTTTTTTATACTCACTATCGATTTGTTCATTTGTTTAATGTATTTTCCGCTCAGAAAAGTTTTCTTTGATAAAACAGGACAATTCTACGGAGGTAGTACAGTTACTCATCAAATAAACTATTTGTGGGCTTAAGTTTTTATTCAAATTATCTTGAGTTGCAGAACTGTTTAGTAAAATTTAATAAGCCACTCTTGATCCTTGAATTGGTTGGTTTAGGCTGTAGGCAGCACTTGGTACAACGATCGAGTAGGTTTTTCATTGCACTTGCATATTTGATATATGTGCTGCATTTTAATACGGAATATAGGTGACTATATAGTGTTGCGTGGAAGCCACTGCACGAATTCCCAGCACTTATGAGCAATTTGAATGCAAAAACAAAAATGATGTCAGGTGAAAAGTATGTTGGCTCGTGCGGGTTTGTTTCCGTGTGTGCGTTAGTAATGGATAACAATTGGAGCCTATTGTGTGGCATGGATTCACTATTAGTTTCAAGGTTGTCAACATTGGAAATAGAAATTCAATTATTTATTAGGAGATGAATGCATTCAGGATCGTACGAAAGGATCAATGAGGTACATGTTTATCGATGTGAACTCATACTTATGAGTGAATTATTAATCTTCGACCAATGATGCTTGGTTCTAAATGATCATACTTAAATAATAGAGCTACAGTATTTACGCTTTTGAATCACTTATTATTCCATGAAAAAAATAATAGAGATACTGCATCTTTATTTTCTATCAAACCATCAATATCTCAGCTAATATCCATTGATCATTGAAATATCCATTGATCAGTACGGTATTGTATCCATGAATAAGATTATAATATCGACCCAATGATTCATGAATCAGTTTGCAGCTGAAAAGTGAGAAGGTGAAGATGATTTATAATATCAAGCTGAATATATCATTCTAATTTATCTATTAATGTATGGATAAACATTTTATTAGTTTTGAGAGTACTTTTTCTTGCTACCAATGGTGAAATATTTTTTAGATTCATCTATATGATGATTTCAGATTATACTGGAGAATATTGTATGATAAAATGAAAAATGTTTGCATGTAATGTAGTGTTCATGGGTTGAAAGATGGTGGGATTTCTCTTACAAGGCTACAGTTGTTTCAATCAACTTTTCTTGGCCTGAAAATTATTCAATGTCATACAATTTTAATGGATTCTCTTTTTCATTTGCAGGTAAATGATTGTTAATCTCATCCCTTATTGCTCCACTCAGAGCTCACGAAGTCTAGGTAAGTGAATTATTTTCCAAATTAGCTTCAGTTGAAGTAATGAGCATATTTTTGATTGGAAAGTATATTTTTAGATCCACTCAATATTCTTGAAATAAATGAAGCTCACATTCTATTATTTATCTCTCAAAATATAGAACGCAGGGTTATCGATATTTTGAAATTCTCGATGGATGTACGGTGAATTATTGTTATAGTAATGTAATGTGACACTTGTGAGTTAGTTCCTGTGATTTTTGTATTTAAATTTGATCAGAGAAGTGACAAGCGATGAGCGATCAAGACTCACCCAAAGAGTATAGGCCTATAAGTAACATTGGGTACTCTCTGCTCAGGTCTCACCTCGTTTGCGTGGTGTGGCGAGGGAAATTGGAAGGAGGGGGATTTGTAGGCACACATACTGTGTATACACCATACACACATACACACACATACTGTGAGTTTGGTGCATGGTATGCGGTTTACCGACTTCGAAAATAAACTCTGGTGGTGCCAACTCATCGCAGCTCAACTATTTCAAAAATGAAATGAAAGTTTGTCTAGCGCTGTTGTAAAATATCTTTTGCAGCAGTGATTAATTTATTATAGGAATTTTGTCTAGGAATTATCATGTTTGGAATTCTAAGGTCCAGATCTAGGAGTAATATAATATAGATGAATTATTTGATTAGAATTAGAATAAACGAGGAGAGATAAATAAAATCAAACTGTATTGGATTGAAATATATTATTTAAAATGTATGAATTCAGGGCTACTTTCTTGTATTTCTAAAATAGAATTATAGTAGTCTCTTAAATTAATAAAATAATAAAACAAAAGTACAAATTGTAACGTAACTACTATTTTGTGAAATATATTAATAAGTAATAAGTAAGAAATGAAACGAGGCTTGGAGATTAAACTTTTTTCGTGATAATAATAATGATATTATAATAATAAATATTATCCAGAATATTGAAATAGTAATTCAATAAAGCATTGAACTGAATATGTTGGATCTCTACCACTTATTTATTTCATTAGTGAAAGTAACGAACAGAATTTGTGAAATATCTCTCACTTATTTATTTCGATTGGCTTGTATTAATCATAATGAATATCTAGAAATCATTATATCTAGAATGCTGTTAAAACTGAATTAGTTTGTCTTTATTGTGCCGGTAAGTGATTGTGACAATTTCAAGTATTTTCATTCAATGTCAGTGACAAAGCAAATTAATTTACAAAGCATTTTAATGTATCATTTAATTAGACATATCGTTCGTAACATGTTCAATGTAGAATTCTATTATTCATTTTTCGTAACTTACTATCTTTTTAGAGTCCATTGAATAATCCAGATAACGTATTAATAGTATAACACAAGACCATTATCTTGTTGGTAGGGAACTGCTTTAGCAAGTCGTGCTTGGGGTGTCATGGATGAGTCACAGACAAAAATGCGTCCCAAACTTGGAGCAAGTTTAAGTAGCTGCTTTGGCAGTTACAAGATTAGTAACAACTCATGCTCTAACATGCTGTTGGTAGCACGCGACTAGCCACCCCCCCCCTCCTCTTACCATTGAAATCTCCTGTAGAGCAAAGAGACAAATTTTATTTTTTTCACTCTCTCGCTAACTTCTACTATCCCAATATGGCTACACACAATCTCACGCTCTTATTTGTAGAGGACACTCACCCTTCTTGTTTATTTACTAACTTGAAACCTGGCTCGAAATTACGCTACCTTTGTTCTTTAAATAGCTAACTACTTCTTTCCTTTTTTCTGCAGCATTTCTTTCAATTAATTGCAACAAAATACGCTGTTTGCTTTGGGAGTCTTTTCCACTTTCGCCCTTGTATTGTTACAAGTCCAAACTCACTTGCCTCGAAAATTGAATGAAACAATTTGCTTGCTCTTATTCCTTCCCCTTTGTTTGAAAGCAAAGTGTGGAAAGGACACTTTACTATTGTTAATCTTCATTACCACAGAAACATCCCTTTTAACCAAATATTTGTGGTCATGAAAGCTTGTTGTTAATTTTAGAATTGGATACAATGAATTTATTTCATGAAGTTTAAACCTCGGTTTATAGAAGAAGATTTTATATTTTATATTTTCATCTAAATGCCGTGGTTTAAACTATATTTTTCCCGTTTGATAATGATGGGAGTATATTCGACTCCTATTGTGGTGTAATTGATATCTTTTCATCACTAAATTTGACCCAAATTTTTTCCGCCATTTTGAATCCAATTTCTTCTTTTAATTGAAAGGTGGTCATATGATACATGATTCCGATACAGGATTTCCAGAGAAAAGGTATGGTGAAAACCGCACATCGATATCTCAAACCTTTCAAAATTTATTCTCATACATTTCCTTCATTATACGAGTATAAAAGATGATAGATAGATGGATGATATAATCCATCTATCTATCATCTTCTATACTATAATAGAGGAAAGAACTGGCTTAAACACGTATACACGTGTAGAGGATAGGAAAATTATGTTTGAAGCATCTTCACGTCTAAACTACTGGACTGATTTAATTGAAATGCTGCTTATAAATTCTTAATCAACCGAGGATTCTTATAGGCCTATTTTCAATTCTTCTGGATTTCATTACGTCAAGTTTGATGATTGATGTATTCTATTAGGTTAGCAAGGTATGATTGAGGATCCTATTCGAATAAAAATAACTAATTTTCTGTCGCAACAAAATTTTATTCCGCCATTTTGAATTCAACTTCATATTTTTAAATTGGAAGGTATTCATATAACAAAGTTAGAAGACAGAAAACTCACGTTGGTCATATGATACAGAATTTCAAGAGAAAATGAATGGTGAAAACCGCACCGATTTCTCAAACCGTTTAAAAGTTATTCTCATTCAAAGATACTGATAAATCATCCATAAATCCATCATCTTTTTATCAATTCGTGGCTCGACTAGCATAAGTTAAGAACTTGTGCGCTAGCTGATATAAATTATGCAGATATTTGTAAGACAATAATAGGTCTATAATTACCAAACAAAATACATTATTATTAAATTTATTCGGGTATAATAAATTATAATAATATTGAACAATAATTGATTTTCGTTGTAGAAAACTCATATCTAGTGAATAGATATCTTTAGCATAATAATGGCAAGAGCTGGCTCATACACCTACGTGAAATTATGTAGGAAAATTATGTTTGACGCATCATCACGTCTGAACTACTGGACTGATTGATTTGAAATTTCGCATAAAGATTCTTTATTAACAGAGGATGGTTATAGGCCTATTTTCAAATTTCGAATTTTTTTTACGTCAAGTTTTCAGTTTGAAAAGTTTTAAAATAGACCCTTGCGAAGCACGGGTTACCTACTAGTACCTTATAATTCATTCTTAATTCTGATTTTTTTTCAAAATAACATTGGTAATACTGACAAAAACGTGGCTTGCGGTAGTAAAACCCCCACTCATCCCAACAATAGTAGCAGGGATGCCAATAATGTGTGTCCATTTGAAGTAGTTGAAGCTTTCACCGCTAGATAGCGACACCAGTGTGGAACAAGGAATATTGACCGCTTCGTCTCATTCCAAACGCACGTGTCTGCAAGGGAGGTTTCATCCCTCTCTTAGCGGGTAATATTGTCACGTTTCCCCACCCCAAACCCCCATGCCTTAAACCAGGTCAAGGACTAAGCTATCATCAGCTGTTTAAACTGTTGGAAGCCTCTCCTTGTTCGGAGTTTTCTCTGTAGTAGGTTTTAATAGGTTCTGTCAAGCCGCATATTCTGTGTCATTAATAAATGAGCCCTCTTTCCCCGCCTCGCTAGATGTGCTATGCTGTGCAGTGTAGTGCAGCCTCCACCTGAAAACTCGTTTTAATAGTTGATTGATGCTTTTGCACTGCCTCTTTACAAATGACATCTTTTGTTCTTTCTATGAAACGACATGTTAAAGATGTAGAAGCTTCTTTCAAAATGTGCCAATTTTAAATTGAACTCATTCCATCAAAAAGTTATCTTTACAAATCTCGTTACACGAGATCGACATTTTGAAAAGAACTATAGAACAATATTGGAGTGTAAAAAATTACGATTCAGTATAGGACGTATCGGAGATATGAGAATTCCTAGTAAAATCCAGTAGAACTCTCATAAACAATGTTTCTAGATCCAGATCGAAGATTGATTAATTTTTATATAATGACATGAACAGATAGAATGTTCAAGTAAATTTATGAAAATTCAATCAAAAACTTGAACAGATAGAATATGAAAATTATTGATTTATGAAAATCAATAATCTTAGATCCCTTTTCAAATTGTCTAATAATCTATCGTGTAGATAATTTAGCAAATACTTTTTTAATAAAATTCTATTACAGTCTTCATTCACTTCATTTTTATCCATCTTCAAGATCATACAGGATAGTTTTATTTGTTTTATGAAGTACTATCGCTTTCTTGATAATTTGACAGAGTCATTTTTTTCTTAACTAAAGTACTCGTTTATAATTGAACTCAACAATTAGTTTAATTTCTCTCATTTATCATTGAAATTTTGAGGATAGAGAATTCAACGTTGGGGTTGTATTAGACTGTTTAATTCGATACCTGTAACGTACCCAAGGTGACTTCACCTTCAGAAGTTACTTATCAATCAGATATTAGCAATCGACATTTTAGCAATATTAGCAATTCCCCTAATTACCAATAACACTACGGTACTCATATGCAGAGACAACTTTCCAGAGTAGCTAAGATAATTTTCAGCCAACGCAAATTCTGTTCGTATTCTCTTGAAACAATAAAATTGACAGTCGTAGGAGAATTCACATTACTCCATTTATTTCTCCATTCTCAGTTCTCACAATAGACTTGAATCGCCTACGTGAGATTCAGTACAGGATGTGCATTGTTACTTGAGAATGTAGGTTGGGCTTATTTTGTAGTGTCAGGGCTGTTAGGGCTGAAAATGTCCTGTAAAATGAAGAACCGTTAGTAAATCGACATTAGTATATGCTCCATACTAGTCCTATCTCTTAAAGTTATAGATGATTTGTGAAAAGAAATGGGGTAGCACATATCTTATCAGGGAACAAACTCTATATATTTATGATGCTGCACACTGCACTGTATACAACAATAATCTTATCGAGAAAATATACGGTAAGAAGAAAGTAAAACTTCGAATCACCAAAATATGGTAAGTATAAGATTTTGGCCAAAATATAATAAGTAGCTGCCAAAATATAGTTGGTCTCAAGACAAAAAAAAATCTAGAATTTGATTCCCAAGTATTGTTAGTTTGTAAGTCATTCAATTATTAGTTGAAAAATTTAAGACAGAGAAGAATAATTACATTACGAATAGTCTCATTTTTAGAGATTTAGTCAATCTTTGTGTATTTTAATTCTCTCGATAATATAATATGTTCTCATTTACAGCATATGAAATGACTTGATATGAATAAAGGACGATTATGTACAAGATGATGGATATTGAAAAGCAATGTGGAGTATAATTTTGAATTATTCTTTAATTCAATGAAACTGGCGAAAATTATGTAGAAAATATCTCACCTAGAAGTAGAAAACAACACATTAGTACCACTCCGCTTAATAATGTAAAATTTGAATTTACATTGACAAATTACATTATAAATTAGTATTCTGTATCAAAAAATAAATTCCATAATGAAATCGGATATAATTTTTTTTTCAAAAAAACAATCTTATAGACTTTGTAGTAGTTGTGCTATTATGTGCACTAGTTAACACAAATAATGTCCACCAAATAATACCGTCATGTCCACTAAATAATATCTGAAATTGACTTTTGTTCCTAAACACAAGGTTTAGTTCACTTGATGTTCAAATTACAACAATTTAATGAATTCAGTTCCACGAAAAGCTCTCATGAAATGTTTTCTAACACACAGGCATATTCTACTGGTTAATAATGACGATTGAACAATACTCCTACCGAAATTTCTTCGCCATCATTAAGCTTTTAAAACATAGCTCCTACTCACAGGTCTCTGCAGATGAATTCCGGGACATTCTTGACTTTGCTCTTGAAGTTGATTGAAGTAATGTTGTTTTGCCAGATGCGAGTGACTTTTCCAGTCTCAACTTGAAGAGAAGATGGAAAATTCATGGAGTGATGTTACGACTAAATTATTTTGATTAGTACCGAAACTCAGTGCCTCTTCCATCAAAAAGAAGGGCTGAGAAGTTAAGAATTTATTCTATCAAGCTGTAATTGACAAGAAGAACAGAGGCTCTCATTCTCTTCCCTCCCTCTTTCCTCTCTTTCTCTGACTCTGACTCTCTGTCTATTATTTTCGAATGCTCTCGTTTTATCTCTATTTCTCTCCAGTTGCTCCAAACTTGAACCGTAAGTCAATTGGGCTAATGCTCGACTGTTGATTACTCAAGTTCTCGGTCAATGTTGCAGGCTCCATCTGCTTATGTAACTGGACTAACAATTATAATAATAATAATAATAATAATAATATTTTCAAAACTTTGTTACTCTATACTACGTACACTTGGTCAACGTTATTCATAGTGGATAGTAGAATATGAACAGATTAATCTGAAATATCTTGATAATCCTGGAAAGAATAATTTTGGAATTTTGTAACTTTAATTATTATTTTATAACTTTCGAAGGCAATAAGTAATTTGAATTGAACGTTTTCATACATTTTATATTTTGACGTCATTTGAAACAGAAAATTTACTCTATTTATGATGAGAATAACGTCTGAATACTCTTATTCTATGTTGATACTGAACACGTCTTAGAAAAAAGCTTCGTTAGCTCTTCTGCTTGAGCTGAGCTCTTCTTGAAATATGTTGCGAAGCCATACTGTTACTGCGTTCAACATTTGGAAAGAGTTTTTCCAATATATTTCTCAATATAAACAACTCCAAAGAGTTTCAATATATTTTTAATTCAACACTTTTTTCCGTTGCAGATATATGATGGCTTTATGTGAGTCATAATATCTTGTATTGGACAAACTGTTACTTTTTCCAATTTTTTAAGCATTTCATCATTTCAATCTGTTTGCTAATTACGAAATCCTGATTTAACAAATTCTATAACGATTTTATGAATTCGAATTCTTATTTCATAATTTCAAATTAAAACTACAAATAGTGTGGACATGGAATAAATCTGTATGCGAATGAATCGAAATACTACTCATGCTGATATCTTTGTCATCTTTCTCACCCTACTTGTCAATTCCAAAAATTTCCTCGTCAATAAGGTCAGCCTCCCTGGTGTAACATCTCATCCATTATTCCAGCAGCAATTACAGTGAAAATGATCACCAGTTACACGTGCTAGACTCCCAAATCGGCCATAAATAGCGAGTAGACAGACAGTTCAAAAACCAAGACAGATGGTGTGATAGATATGCCGCTAGAGCTAGCACCCACACTATTCACCAATAAACGCGTGTTTGGTAATATACGCTTGCTTCATACACATACTACGGCACACGGGGCTGTATTTTGGGGCGAGTGTGCCCCTCCCTGAAATTTGGGGGTGAGTTGGGTCCCCCGGTGCATGGGGAGGGGGAGTGTGTAGTACGCATGCGCCCCATATTTCTTCTGGTGAGGTCAGTAGTGCAACACTCTCGTCTCGACAAGACGTATTATCATCAGGTAGCACCGCATTCATCTCGCCTTTGTCTTTCTTATCAGTAGCCAAGTGTCCAGATTATTCCGGATATCGATTATCCATCTCAGGATTTCGCGCCATCCGTTTCAAATCCCGGTTGGAAACTAACTGCAGTTCACAGAATCGATACGCATGCCGGCTGAATTCCAGACATCATCTCGTGAGTGTGAGGACTCCAGAGTAGTCTCGTCTCAAGATGAGGTTTTTGTTGTTCTCTCTCTCTCTCTCTCTCTCTCTCTCTCTTAATCTCTCTATCTGGTACAGCATCCTTCCCCTAGAGTGCAGCTTGTTTACCAATCATGTGATGGACGACTTCTTGTACATGATAAAAAGCTAATCAAGCTAAACTATAGTATAATCAAGTACAAAGATACCAGTATCGCATACGACATAGGTAGAGTCTTATACTGATTTGTGGTTTGAAATAATGCCCATATATTTAGCTATCTTACTTCATAGGTGTTGTTGATTTCCTGGCCTTTATTGAGTAGCTTTGATGTGTTGTTTTGTAAACAGCTTGTGAACATTTATGAGTTCCCTCCATGATTCAGGGCAGCAATGCATGTCCCTATTCTCATTGATTGAATTAAAAAACAACATGACTTTTTGATTAACCTTATACTTATACTCAGTATATGTGAACTATGTAGACTATCAAAATTCGGGACGGACAGCTTTGGGTTGATCCTGTTCTTCCTCTGTCAAATATTGTTAATATTTGGGCCCATTTGCAAGACTCACATGTAACATCTCTTGCGACTAACTATATTCTTGAGACTATAAATAAATTTTCTTAATAGAATATTCATATTTTTATTAAATAGAACATTTGTTAAACAACCAATAATTTTGCCTCATATATTTAGTTTATTAATGCACCTAAATATGTTGAATCACAATCAGATCGTTTGCTGCAATCCAGGGTTTGACTCTGATTGGCTTTTCCTGCTCCTTGATGTTTGAAATACTGCAATCAAGTAATACTTGATCAATCAAATCTGACTTATAAATTACATTCGTCGATAAATGCTTGCGATTTACCTAATTCATGATGATTCTGATGATAAATTCAGGCCCTACTGGACTATTTTTCATTATTTTGGTGGTATTCTCTGGAAGGAGACTGATAGCTAGTGTACTTCTGACGGTAAATTATAAAAGGAAGAATCCTTGATTTTGCAGAGTATAGCCTTTGCTGAAGGTGGTAGGTCTTCGTCTTCCAACTATTTTTAGAATCTAGGCTATCGATCACCATTCAATCCTTTTCTTTTGAAGTCTAATTTTGCTCCTTTCTAAGCAAGCATTTCGGTGCTTTCCTGTTCTCCTTCAAAAACTGAATAGGCTTTTGAGCTGAATGATTAATTCGCTTGGAACTCCTATTACATCGCTGTTGCCCAATCCACAATAATCTATTGGTTTTAATAAAATGTTAATAACTTAATCCTTAACCGGAAAATAAATTATTATAACTTCATAATAAATTATTTGGTATAAGATCGTTATCGATTATTAATGTTACCTCTATAAATATATATATATATATATATATATATATATATATATATATATATATATATATATATATCTTCGCATACTATCATAGACAATAGTCTTCGATATTATTATCCAATAACAATTTGGACTAATTTCATTAAACTACTGGACCTATTAATAAGAAAACTTCCAGATTTTTTTAAAGCTTTTTAATAAGTTCATAGTAAAAAGTTGGAATGATTATTTATTATAATACCCTTATACCTTATTTATTACAATATCCGATGAAGGATGAAGATTCGAATGTGAAAATGAAAGACCTACCTTGAAAAATACAGTACGAACGCTACAATCCGATTTGTATTAGAAGCTTGAACTTACAGACCAAATCAACTTTGTTTTCTTTAATCAATTACAAAAGCAAAAAATTCATTATTCAAATAATTGAACAAATTGATACATCCCAAAAAGCAATAAAAATATTATTTTATATTTTCCTAATTGTTTTCTCTATAGGCGGATATAGTTGGGACACTTGAATATACCTAATGATAAAGAAGTAATTTATAAATATAAATTATATATAAGAACATAATGTATGAATCTATACATATAAAATCGAAATGGCAATGATTCACTCACTCACTCACTCATTCATTCATAATAATCAACAGAACAATAAATCTACTGGACCAAATACTGTACGTTCAAATTTGATAGGTATGTTCAGTTGGCCGTTTAGAGGCGCGAACGGATTTGAAAAAAAACCAAAGACTGTGCGTATCCAGCGTTTATCTGCGTTTTCCCAGTTTGAAACTTTTCAAAATTGTTGAACAGGCTCAACTGAGGTCTAAAAATGTTTCATTGGAGGAGTTTTGAAATACTCCAAAGATACGCCCAAAATCGGCGGTTTTTTAGCCATTTCTAAGCTTTTTCAAGGACTGATTGACAGAAAATGTTTGAATTTACACAAGTTCAGCTAGGGTCTAGAAATTTTGTCTTGAAAGGACTTCGAAATTACGCGGTTCCATGGCGTTTTTTCTGCGTTTTCTGATGTTTTTCAAATCCAATAAAATAAAATGTTCAAATTTGGTAGATAGCTTCAGCTCAGGTGAACAATGTTGTATAAGTTGTTGTAAAAGGGCTTTGAAATAACGTCAAAGACACTAGAAAATAGGCGTTTTTCTAGCTTTCTTTTGCGTTTTCGCAGCTTAGAGCGAAAGAACAGAAAATGTTCAAATTTGGTACAAGTTTTCAGCTAGGTTCTATAAATTTTCTGTTTGAGGGTTCGACATTTTGTCAACTTTAATCTACCTATGTAGTTGAAACTCTAATCTACCTAAATGGTTGATATCAACTTTTTCGAGTACTCGTACTCCGTACAGAAACGTACAGAGACCCAGCTAGGTTCCCAAAGTCTTTTGTACAGAGAGCTTCAAAAGTTCGCCAGCGATACGACTAAAATCGGCGTTTTTCAACGTTCTCCGTTGTCTCAGCCAACTGGAAAGAGTCTGAAAAAAAGGGAAAAAGTCTATATTTGACTTGAAGGCCGTCCAAAGGCTAAAAATAAACTTTCGACTGGTGACATTCTTCAAAGTTCTTCAATTTGAATATCATCAAGCTATCTAAAGTTTTTTCAGGAATTTTTTTCCGATAATTACTTTTTGAGATATGAGCGCCTAAAGTTAAAAATTTTGGGACATAACATTTCAAATTCGCTAAGAGATAAATCCATGAGATTTAGACGATAAATTCTTCATAGTATTGTTGATCGAATAAGACGAAAAAATATTGAAAATCTCACTTTTTGAGAAAGTTATTCAGTTTACTAAAAATTACCAAAAAAATACTATGAAGGATTTATCCCATAAATCTCAAGGATTTATTGTCTCTTTTCTGTTTATGGCTACTTGTAATATAAATAGTAATAAATATCTCAGTACCCTTTTTTACTTTCCTTGCCCTATTACCATAGGTAAGGAAAGTATTGCTTTCCAAAAAAAAAATAAGGTACCACAATTTGTAAATTTCTATACGTTCCGAGGTCCCCTGAGTCCAAAAAAGTGGTTTTTGGGTATTGGTCTGTATATATGTGTGTGTGTGTGTGTGTGTGTGTGTGGTTGTGTGTGTGGTTGTGTGTGTGTGTGTGTGTGTGTGTGTGTGTGTGTGTGTGTGTGTGTGTGTGTGTGTGTGTGTGTGTGTGTGTTTATGAGTGTATGTGCGTCTGTGTACACGATATCTCATCTCCCAATTAACTGAATGACTTGAAATTTGGAACTTAAGGTCCTTTCACTATAAGGATCCGACACGAACAATTTCGATCAAATGCAATTCAAGATGGCGGCTAAAATGGCGAAAATGTTGTCAAAAACAGGGTGTGTGTGTGTGTGTGTGTGTGTGTGTGTGTGTGTGTGTGTGTGTGTGTGTGTGTGTGTGTGTGTGTGTGTGTGTGTGTGTGTGTGTGTGTGCGTCTGTGTACACGATATCTTATCTCCCAATTAACGGAATGACTTGAAATTTGGAACTTAAGGTCCTTCCCCTATAAGGATCCGACAAGAACAATTCCGATCAAATGCAATTCAAGACGGCGGCTAAAATGGCGTCAAAATCAGGGTTTATCGCGATTTTCTCGAAAACGGCTCCAACGATTTTGATCAAATTTATACCTAAAAACGTCATTGATAAGCTCTATCATTCCACAAGTCCCGTATCTGTTAAAATTTTCAGGAGCTCCGCCTCATCTATGCCAAGTTCGATTTTAGATTCCCAATTATCAGGCTTAAGATGCAATTTAAACAATAAGTTTCAAGTGGAAAAGATTGAGCATGGAAATCTCTACAATTAATGTTCATCAACATTTTCTCCTAAAATTGAAAATAAACTAGAAATTCGAGAAAATGTGATTATTCAATTGCAAACTGTTGGCAAATGTTGATTCTTATAATCATTCACTATGAAGAGATAGCAGCACTCGTGTGTCTCCAGCGTTATTGTCCTGTTACCAGCTGGCTCAGATCTTTGAATAGTAGACTTGAGATGCGCGGGAGCACTAGCGTCAGGTGATCAATTTTCATAACGGCAAGGAAAGTTGTGTGAGTGCGCCACACCAGATTTTTAGCCTTTGCACAGCCTTAACGGGAGGAAGCAAGTTCAAATGAATAATTCAGGCGAGCGAAGCGAGTCTGTTGACCTCAATTGTTGATGTTACCGGGGATCCAGGGGGCGGATACCCTGACTAGACTTATAACGTATTACTTCGCTCATAAGGCGAGCGAAGTGAGGCGAGTGAGTGAAATAAACCAATGTGTCAATATAGTAAATATGTATATCATATTTAATACTTATTTATCTTAGCTACGACTACTATGAAATGCAGCCGAAAATCATTACTTCATTAGTATCTTAAAAATGAGATTTACATGTATTGGGATACACTGACACCGGGAAAAGTATCAGACTGCATTCCCAATGATTTCTGGGCTTTTCTACATAATAAAATATCAGAAAATATTTCTCATTTCTTTCCTATTCTACAATCTTGAAAACTGATGTTTCCAGACTTATTATTATTAATAGGATAAAGTAAATAAAGCAATGAAGGAGTACACTTTGTTTACCGAATCACTAGTCTGTCATTCTTTCACGTAGAACGTTACCGTTATTCTTGACACCGTATTTGGTAGTTCAGTAACAATATTGACTAGTGAGTGATCTTTGGCAAGGACTATAGATAATCTCTAGTTAAAATTATTCAAAAATAAAGAACTACACAATAAAACTTGAAACGATTTCCCGGGTCCATAATATTTATTCCACATTTAGAATAATAGGAACAGTTTGTTTATTAGGTCGTTCGAATTATTTATTCAGTATAATTATGTAAACGTTAACTATTTGAAACTCATTATCAATGCAAAGACAACGCCTCTTTGAAACAGATTGCACATTTTAATAAATTATCAATGATCCAAGATCTTTGAAAGTTGTGAAAATAAGAAAGAATCCTTGTGCTATGAAATTACAGTGGATGTATGAGCACAATTAAATATTTTGTTTTCGGAATTTCTTCTCATTTCTTCAAATCGAGTAGCAACTCGAATTTTCACATCCGATAAGATTAATAAGTGGATTCTTTTGACAAATCTTCCATCCTTCTTCTCTTCAGTCATTCCATCTCATTCTACACAATTCAACTCTTTCAAACAACATTTATTCGTTGCTTTACAATACGGGCGAGAAAAGAACATTGATAATTGATTTGTTAAGCTACTTGAGCTGCGCACTTCGAGAGGCACAAATAGAAAATTAGAAAAGTTTATGACTTTTTCTCACGCACTCTCTTCACTTTTGGCTTTTTAAACTTCCTCTTATCAAATTCGGTTCGCTATGGAATGATTTATTGGCCTTGTGTGTTTGTCATTACGTGTACGATGCGTTATTTTCATTTAGCCTTCCATGAAACATTTAGAGGCATGTTACCTCTTTACTCTTCTCTTGAAGATATTTAATTGAGTGTATCTGATTTTCCAATAATAGCTAATAGAATTCAAGCTCTAAAAAGAACTATTGTCGATGTTACTGATACAATAAGAATTCCAATTGATACGTTTCCAAACTCCATACTAATTAAGTTCAATGCGTATCTTTAAGTTTTTAAATTATGTATTGGAGTGATTAGAGGATATCTTCGAATATAAAAATGGATCTTCGAATAAGAAATGGATTGAACACTGAATAATTGCATTTAGGTGCAACTAGGTGCTAGTTGAGAGCTATCTTGCATCATTATATAAGAATTCTGTTCGGGATAATCTTTAGACCCTTGGATATATGTTACTTTCTGTGAATCAAAGTATCTCATTGAACATTCTCTTGCCAATGAATTCAAGAGTGTAGTCTGATTAAAAGGAAAATGGCTTTTTATGGAGTCTCGGATGGAATGTGATAATAGAGATGGGAACTGTGATAAACTATGAAGGTATCTGAAATGTGTTAGGGAGTCCGCATTGCATCAATTCCTCCCCTGATTTGAGAAAAAGGTGGAAGGGCTGAGAGGATGCTGCACTCTGCCGATCTCTCTCAGCAGATCACTTTAAAGCGGGCAATCTGAAAATGCTAGTTGATAGCTTATGTATAAAATAGCTATGTAACATGTAGAGAGTTGCAGTTTCATAACACAGATTGTGGTGCTGAAATGTTTTTGAGGTATTGAAGGATTAGGATTTAGACATCAACCTACCTGTATATGACTTTCTCATTCAATATTCTGTAAGACTCACAGTTGCTAATGTTATGAGAATTACTGTGTATCTTAGTTTAATATAGTAGGAGATATTCGTGTACAAGTTTGGTACAAGAGATATAAATATTGATTCCCGTATCAGTTACGATCCATAGGATTTTTTATTCCAATAATTACGTGTTCAATGATTCAAAAGTGGATGGGTGCTAAGTGCTATCATTCAACAAACATTGCTAAGATTACTGTATCATCTGAGTCAAACATTATTGTGTTCCTCTTTCTCAGAAATCTTACCAGAATAATCATGACAAAAACAAATATCAAAATTATTTTGTACTGTACAAGGATTATGAAGGCTTGAATATTCTTAACTAGCTTAGTGTTAGAGAAATCCATATGAATATTTCGACTCACCAAGATAAACTCCAATGTAAATTGGTCAGCGAATAAACAATAAACGTGGAATCGAATGAACGTGAAATAGTCAGTCTCACACAAGAGAAAAGTTTTGATTAGGGTGGTTCTTATGATGGAAGATTATTGAAAATTAAGTGATTCTCTTATCATGAGAACAAAAAATGAGGGGTACCAAACAACTAGAGTAGATGTTTATTTCTTTATCAAACTTTTAAATGAGAAAACTCCTCATGGAAGCTACTTCTCAAGTCAGCATTGAACATTCAATTTTTTCCATCCTGGAACTTTATGGGATTTCATTCATGAAATTTTCTCTTCACACGTCAACTTCATTGAAATAGGGCTGCTTTAGCCCTCAATTGGATAATCTCGAACAATGTAATTTTGGCAATGTAATTTCCTCATAGCTTAGTATAAAGACTTCTTCTGTTTTTTATGTAATTTTCAACTATTCTTTTTTCCCCGTATGCCTTCACTCTGCTCTTTCTCTTCCCTTCCTGACTCACTTTTTCTCTCCCCTATCTCTTAATAATATCCCATTATTATTTCCTTGAACTGTTAAGCATTGAACACTCGGCCTCTGCACTCAGGTTCCTCGAACAGTGTAGGGACTTCCCGTTTTTAATATAGTTGTGTGTAATCCTATTTAATGGTATTTTTCTTTTTTCATTTTATATTGTATTTTACTTTTTTCTTTTATAACCATTTTTGTCATTGTAATTATTTTTTTGGGACAAATGAAGATTTGAATTCGAATTTGAAACCCTAGAAGTTGAACAAACTGTGAAACAAAGAGAAACAAACAAAGAGTGAGAAACCCTCAACCGAAGTTAAACAGCGTCTTGAATATATTGAATGAAGTGAATTATTGTAATTGAAGGAGAGTTTCCTTCTTTGAAAGGAAATGTCTTCTTTCATCCTCCATCCCTAGATGGAACATTTTTTAAGAGAAAAGAGAGAAATTACAATCAAGGCGATCGCACACAACAGCGACAAACCTTTGAATACAGACGGAGAAAAAATTAAACATCTGCATGCAGACGTGAGCAGAAACATGCAGACAGACGGATAGCTGTGTGTATTGCAACATTCAAACTGTCTGCATACGTCTGTCTACTGCTGACTGTGTTTGCTTTCATTCTCACTTGTTTACAGACAAGGAGACCTCCAATACTATGTACACTGTACAGTACTGTAGTATCAAAACTATACCTATCATGATCAGATGATTAGCAATATTTATTGATGTTCAACATTCATCTATATTTTTTTACATTGCGTTAGCAACGTTCCAAACATTGATTATGAAGCATCAATGATCGATTTGCCCTTAGTTCTAGAAACTAAAATGTAATTTTCAACATTGCAATTACTGCAGATTGGAATGTTTTTGTAGAAAGAGTTTTTTTATAGTGTTAGTTTTTCCGCTAAGAACAACTACTGTTGACTGAGGTTAGGTAGGTACCTACCTATTTGTGCAGTGTTGTGTATAAAATATTGTGAGTTGGTGAACCTTGAAATAACTGACAGAATTGTGCTCTCTGTGGAAAGCATGAGAGGAGGAAGTGAGGTTGAGGCGGGTGTAGAATGAGGAGCAGCTTAAACGCATCACTGTTGGCTGAAGTAGGCCTACCTCAGGTCACTGTTGCCATGTGCGGAGATCCACTGCGAGAGGTGAGTTGCAGTTGAGTTGCTCACTTCTCTTCTACCTAGTAACATGCCACTCCACTATCCCTCTTGTTCATTTGGTAGTTTCTGTTGCATTCCTGTTGTTAATTTAGTAGTTTTCTTAGCATTGTTGTTGTTAATTTTTCCTTTTGCTTACCGGCTGCACTTTTCAACAGTGTTGGCACCGATTTTTGTTGGTTTTCCGTAAAATGAATATATTTAAACAGAAATAATATTTCTATTCCTGAATAATATACACAGAGGTCAAGAGATCATATTTTGTTTTTTATTTTTAATAATTTATTTTCTCTTGAAAAGTGATAGGAAGTGTAGTGCTGATATTTCTTCCATAGGGAATAATAATTTTTATGAAGCTAACCGTATTAGTTTTCAACTAGCCTATCTTTACTTTTTCATAAAACAATATCAACAAGAAAAATTTATTATTCAAGGATACGTTATTAGGGAAATAAATAATTTCAATAAAAAAATTATCTTGTGTTTGACAATTAACTTTTGCTAAGTGAATGTAGAATTATGCCTAATGCATAATAGTAGAATTCTATCATAAATTATTGAAAATATTAGAAACATTCTAATTGTACGATTAACTGAAGGCCAAGTTGGCTTAATGAAGCCTTTCCAAGGATTCTTTAAAATAGTTTTTGCAGAATCCTTCTAACAAAAATGAAAGCCTTTTTAAAAATATTTATAGCAAGATGCTTCTGTAAAGACACTTTAAATGTGTTAATAAAATAAATTAAATAAATTTTATTTTCACTAATTTATATAAATTTTCCGCTTTTTATATTCTGCTTACTATTTTACACAAGAGAAGGACGTATGCAGGCAGACGGAGGAAAATTACCTCCCCAGGTGTTTGAATGCTGCAACGCACATAGATGTCCATCTGCGTGCATTGCATAATGATTAGTCTGCTTACGTCTGCATGCAGAATTTTGATTTTTGTCTGTGTGACTGCATACATCTGTCTGTTGCTGTTTGCTTTCGCCTTCACTCCGCTTGTAATATTAGCAGTTACTCAGGTATCTACCATTTGATTGTGTGTAAAATTAATTTAAAACTGTATATTTTCAATATAATAAAAATATTCTTTTTACCTCCAATATAGTGTTGGTCTGATGGTTGGAATTTGATTGGCCTTTCCCCAATTATTATATTCTTACTACATTTCTGAAAAATTGATACACACAGAAGCTCATTCAAAAGGGACAACTTCTTTCTCGGCTAAAACTGTTCATTTTCAACATCTTAACAAGAGTTCAGGTGGATTATGTTAGAGTTGTAGAAGGCTCACACTAGGTACTTTATTGAAAAAAATAGAGGAATGATACCACGACTATTGAAAATGAATTTATGCTACTATTAGGCCTGAACATCAGTTCTCTCTGTCTACATTTTAGTTACACCATTGCTAGTTGACTGCAATATATCAATCAATAATTTACTGAATTAAATAATTTAATGAATCACACTGACTTTTCCCCAGTAAGATTTCTCAGTGAAATGAATGCTTCATCACTTGTGGACACCGGTAAGCGACTGAAGTGATTGCAAGCCTCCTCGGACACTTCCCCTAGTTGCACTAACAACTCCCCCCCCCGCATGTAATCACATCAATAGTCAACACTGGAGGTATCGTGTGCTACCATAGCCTCCTCCAATGTATTAGAGGTGGAGGTGGCTATGGTGCTACCTACACCCAAGGCTGTAGTAGTTTTCCACCTAGAAAATCAGCAATTTTCAGTTGTAACAAATCCCCCGTCTCAGATTGTTGGTTGGGGAGGGGGATGTGTCTCTGTGACATTGATGGCGGGAGGAGGGGAGGTGAAGTCACCTTCTTTCGTGACTGAAGTCCTCGTGATGAAACCCCACCCCAGTTTACCCCCTCCTCATAATCTACAAACAATCCTTTCGTCCTCACATCTTTGTCTACTAGGTTCGTGAGTATTCTTAATCGATACTACACAACTCATTCTCTCTCACTCACTCTCACTCAGTACCAGCACCAGTCCTATACTCATCCTTGACAGCTACACGCTCCTATCAACCACCCCCCTCCCTTAACCTGAAATAACCCCACCATCAACCCAAAACTTTATAGGCCGAACATAATTCTATAAATGTGTAGCCTACAGTTATTGGGAGCTGCCCTACCTGCCTGCCTGCCTGCTTCCCAGCTATCTCCTGCTACCTTCCTCAGTCTGAACTAATTGTTGGAGCCATAACCATCGCGTCCCGTTGCAATTCCGTGTTATTGGGCTTCTCATCTCTTGGTCTCTATTTCAATTCAAATGTGATTATTGAGCTCTGAATTAGGAATCTTGTGATCTATATTGATTTTGGTTGAATTACTTCGGGATTATTAGGCCAGTTTAACTCGAAAAGCTATTAATAGAAAATAAAAATGTGACTTTTCCTGTTGATTCTATTTATCTTTTTCGAAATTTTCTTTGTTGAAATGAGCCCGTAGAAGAAAATACATTCAACCATAAATCAATTGAGCACGCTTATGGAAATGATTTATTTCAGTAGAGTCAATTTTATCTCTAATATTTTTCAATATAAACATCATAAAGCAGTGTGAGACAATATTTTTTAAAACACTATCGATCGAAAAAGCTTGTGAATAATATTAATCTTAATAATTTCAAATCTTGTTCTATTGGTTCAGTTTTATTGCTATACTCCCCAAAACTTATGTGAAAAGGATTCCACCGATATTTATTTTGAAAAAATAGAAAATTCTGTCCTTATAAAACTGCAAAAAGCACTGACGTTGGTTTGCAACCCATTCAAATAATTTATTTAGTGCCTGCACAGTTTCAAGTTCGTGGATCAATCCCGCCTGTGAAGCTCAGCTATTGATTAAAACCTGTGTCCCGTATGATGCACATTTAATAATTAAAGTCGGTTCCCTGTGCTTTGATTGCAAGTCCAATAATTTATTTTTAGCCAATCACTCACTAGGCCTGCCGCTGAGGCTGAGTTTCGGAAATCTATTTACACTTTGCAAGTTTATCTAAAGTTTCCACATTTTGTATTGTGGCCTCATAATATCGGTCCAATGTTTATTAGTATACAGTATGCTAGTAGTGCTCTCTTAATATCGTAATGGATTTCTGGAGAGAACCACAGCCTTGTTATATCTACAAATGCAAAATATATGATATTCTGAAGGTATGTGTTTGTAACTATTAAAATACTGTACATATATTTTACATTTATCCCTTATTAATACTTCAACTCGAATATGAACTGTGAAGAGAATAAAAAGGTACATGGGATGGAAAAATTAACCAACTTGAATAATGTATCCCTAATTTCAATGCGGTGACCGTACTTGAGGTACATTGTAAACGCATTTATTTCTAATTTATTACTCGGTTGATAATCATAATGTAAGATTTTGCAAAAGATGAATTTTATTATTCTTTCGTTATAGGCTATTTATTTAGTGCATCAAGGATGTACTAGAGTTGTCTGTGTACTCCACTTTCATGAAGTATTGTCTTGGCCGTGGTTTGTGCTCAATGGCGATGCAATGTTGACGGTCTCTGCGGTCTACTTTAAGTAGTGCACAACAACCGCATGATACCGGGTTCAGTTCCAGGTCAGATCCAGTTATACTGCACCACCTTTTTGCAGCTCAATAGTGATTTTGAAAAGTTATGAACTCAATGTGTAATGAATACCAATTGATTATTTTATGTCATACATGGAATAAAATAAAGTATCATTGGAGCAAGTTAAAAATTAAATTGAGACTTTATCCTTCAATATTCAATTTTCAAGTGCAATGTGAGTAATTTAACATAATTGCTCACTTGCTCACTCAATGGTAGGTTGAAGAGTGAAGATACTCTCATAAATTTGTCAAACAAATATATAATTGAAACAACATGCATAGATTAATGAACTTACAATAATTGTCTTGAGCTTACCAATTGAAAATCGATAATATACCAGTTTTTTCATAGGTATAGCATGATATTATACCTGTATTTCGAGAAATATACCTTTGGCACAATACACAAACACGTGGAACTCTGTATTAACACCATAGTTATATTCAGATATCATATCATTTCACTGGGTTGCGGGCCCATATTCAAAAGCGAATTGGTAATCACACCAATATCTGCCGATATCTGCAAATGAGATATAGTACTGAGCTCTGAGCTTCTAAGGGTAGAGAAACAATAGAATAAATAAGATAACTTGTCGAAAGATATCCAAGTATATATGGAAAATAATTGAAATAAATTCTTATCCAATGAGAATTGGTGAGTGAAAGTGAAAAGTGAAATATGGGAAGGAATTGCAAGCTTGAAACTAATTCTCAATAACTGACGAATTAGTTCGCTTTACAAACGTCAATTGCAATTTATTCTGTTTGAATTAATTGTTCTATTTGACCAATAAATTAAAAAACAAACTAGACTATTTATCTATTCTCTACAGACTAAATAATTTTATTGATGGATATTGAGCCGTACTATCACTATTTCTATTTCTGGAAAAACAGTAATTTTGTCTGGTGCTTGATTATTACCCGGGGTATCTCAGAGCACTTCATGTAAAATATTCGAAAGATAAACGAAAGCTTAGAAATATTATGGCAAAACTTGTTTCAAATTAAAATGTCTATCCCTCAAGCCTTCCTTCTAACATACCAGAAAATATTTTCCATTGTACGTCACCGACTTGAAGAGCAATCTGATCTAGAAAATTCCATCAAGTGTACACAGTTTAATGTTTGCACTGGAAAGCGATAATGGGTAAATTTCAATTAAGATGTTCTAATAAAGTGAAGAAGAGAGTGGTGTGCTAAAGAGTAAAGACCATTTGAGAGCACTCGTTGGCATTCATCCGCTTTCTCGGGCATTTCCAGGGTTAAGGGAGTGACAGAGCGGTAGGTGTGTGAAGAGAGAATGCAGGTCGGTAATATATTTTGATTGATCACCTGACTCCACCTCTCCCCGCTTCATAAATGATCGTTCCCATAATTTCTTCTCATTCTCTCCCCGTTTTAGCCTGACATAACTCTCCTCACACCAAATCCACAGTCATCCGAGCTATTCTACTTGTGAATAATGGGTTATGGTAGGCTATAATTATTCACCTATCACTTGATCTAATACCGCACTCATTACAATTAGGTCGTCAATTAGTTGTTATTGTTTTGCACCTATTTATCAGTCTATCTTGGCTGAATTCATTTGTATCACGTCCCTAAATCAGGATGAATTGGATTTGGAGAGTAAGGAAGTTTCTCCCTCATCACTCATCTTCTATTCAGTTTTTCCAATACTAGCCTACTATTCTCCTGTCTTTTTATAGGTCTCATCTGAAAACATGAATATTGGTTCCCTAGATTGCGTCCCTTCCCCCCCCCTCTGGAGTAGCAGTAGTAGTCATTCACACTTTTTTCTGTCCAACAATCCATTCATTCATTCATTCATTCACAATCTTCAATGGAAAAGTGGGTAATACAGTAATCCAAATGTAATTCCCAAAACGAAGCAAAAACTCAAAATAAAAATTACCAAAATAAGGAAGAAATAAATTAGTTAGCGTATGTAAATTACATAATGTTTATATCATATCAATGTAATATCATGAGTAAAGAGCTTCACTAAAGCTCTGAATAATAATTAGTTTTAGTTGAAAACTAACTGTCTGCTCAAGAAGCGTGATTTTCATTTCTATGATTATTATGTCCGCACATTAAAGTTTCATAGATTTGAGTATTTTCTGTTAGCTAATTAGAGCACTTTTAAGGAACTTTCAAATTTAGTTGGAGGATGCTTTGAGTTCATTGGTAATAATAATTTGACATTGAGTAACTAGTAGGCAGAGAAATATAATTTTCATCACAGAAATCCATTTTCATTACAGTCCACTGTAACGTATGTATCTCAAGGAACAAAGAAATAGTGCTCCATCGAAGTTACTTTAAAGTCATGTCTTACTTTATGGGGTTCATATCATTGCTATAACATGAGGGTCTCGTTAATCAGGGCTCTTCAGTATAGTCTACTTAGATTGTTGTAGTTTTTCTCAATTTTATGAAAATATTCCTTGGGAAACTATGAAATGATGTTGTAAGAGTAACATCCTGTAATTACATAATTACATGGAAACAGCGACATCCAAGCGTGTAGAAATCGCTGCAACAGAGTATGAAATGCCTTTGAGAGTAGCGGCCATTTCCTTAAACGAAACTGAGAACAGACTTGAGTGAACCCTATTTCAAAGCGCTGGATAGCTCCGTTCTGGATTAATAATTCATGGACTGCTTTTCCCCTGTGTCTTATGAGCTAGTACGTAATCACCTACCTGAGCTATCCTTTGTATTTGATCGGATGGCTTCGCTTCAACCATCTCTCAAGCCAATTGAATGATGTTCGGCGTCCGTGATGACACATTATATTCCCTTATGTTTTTGATGTAGTTTCAGAACTGATGATCGTCGTCTTCTCGAACACGTGGAGATAGATGATAGAACGATAAGTGATTGTGGTTTATGATTATGAGTAACATTGAGAAATGCTTTGGTCTGCATTGCATTGAGAAATGAGAAATGCATTGAGAAATGTTGGTCTCTATAGCTTGGTCTACATGAGGCAAGTCAGTAGACAAGTTCCAAGTTAACGGTCAAGTGAAGTGTTCTGCATAAAAACATCACTTACTTGTACAAAACTCAACTCACTTGTGATTATTCACAAGTAGTTATCCTCTTGTGAATTTTTAGATTATGACAAACCATAGACGAATAATGAAAGCCTATCATTGTTATTCCCTAACCAACATATTTCCTTACCTTCTCTCTGTGAAACAACTTTTAAACAACTTTTCTGTGTTGTGTTAATCAGTCTCATTTGCAATTAATTTTATTTAATTACTGATATAAATTATGTGAATTGAAGATTATTCCAATTTATCTGATGATATAGGTTGAAATCAATTAACCTAGTCCGTGGTCTCATACACAGTAGGGCTAATTTACGCTCAGTTGTCTACTGTCATAGAATAAGTGTTCTATAGGTTCAGTTGTGCTCGATGAAAATATAAATTTCCGTTTGCTGTGAATATTCATATGAAGTGAAAATTCATTTTTATTTTGTTAGTATGTACAATTTTCAGTTTTTCATAGTTATTAATTTTTAATCAATAGATAAAGTATTATGTGATAGGCCTAATCCCAAAATATCAATTAACATTTTATAATATTTTTTCTCTCTTGTTTCAGGTGAGAGAATGTGATACGACTCATTTGTTAGGATGAGGATCATGTATGTGAGTAGATGGAAATTTTGACAGTCATATTCAACCTCTTGAACTTTCAAAATTATTTTCATTATCATCTATTTTTTTTCATTTATCTCTGAATACAGTTATTTTTATGGTCTCTATCACCAATTTTGATTGATTTTTTATTGAATACCAATCCACAGTCTATAAATAATTCATTTATAACGATAACAACTTATCAGTGCATTGTTTCCACGAAACGCATTTTCATCGAATTCTCCAATACTGTCAATACATTTTGGTATTTGATTTTTTCCTCATTGAAATCAATAAGTCTTCTCATCTTGCATAGTTTCATTCCCTCCCTGTTCTATTTCGGGATGATTGCTACCGGAATATATTAATGAAATTAATATTGAATAAATCTATAATTTATCTATGTGATATTTGCGGAATGTGGAATATATCTATAGATGAATTGACAAGGAGAGGCAATATTAGTTTTAAAAAATGTGAAGTTATATAAATTTGAAAAGCCAATAATTTAATAAACATTTTGTAGTTTCTATTTTATAGTACCTACTGTATTTAACATGATCTGGGTTTATTATCTCATAACAATCTATTCATAATTACTGTGATTCATAGGCTCTCTTAAAAATTTTGATTTATTAACAATCAGTTCCACAGATTGAAATAATATTGTTCATGCTCAATTAATCATAGTTGTTATTTATGTCGGTTGCAAAATTAATTGCTCACCATAATTAATATCAACATCATGAATCACTATTTCCGACATTTGTACAAAATAATTGCACAGATTGGGAACCTCCAATGTTTACATGGAATAATGTCAACTCAAAGTTGATAATATTCAGTCATTAAATAGTATCAAACGAAAGAGTTTGGTAATTTGTTTGTTAAGAAATAGATAATAGTGGGTTATCAAACTAAGTAGCAGCCCATTGAGTTTGAATATCGTCCGTTAATTCAATGAAATCGGCCTTTGTACCAAGCAGTTAAGGATTTATCAGTTGATAGGCGATAGCTGGCGCATTAAGAGATAACTTTTATTGATTTGTTGTCGAGTTTTTTCATGATTTTGCTCGGTTTACTAGTCAGTTCCAGAACGGTGTTCCGGTGTGGAAGTTGTGTCGTCTGTTCTAATAGTATTTTATAGGCTTTTACTCGTTTTCTGGTGACTGAAAAGTGATACATTTATTGTGGGCAGTGTAGTATTTACTAACATCAGGCGAAATCGACAAAATAGGGCCGTGTTTATCCAAAGAAATGTCCAGCTCACAGAGCATGCCAGGCACTTCGGCCGAATCCAAAGCTTTTTTGGAACGAATGTACGCTTACGTCAAGCAAAGTTTAAAGAAGGATCCCCGACTGGGACAACGGCGCGGTAAGAAAAAGGCTCCGAATAATGGAGTAATGGATGTGAAAAAGGATACCTACATTGCTGCCATTTTGTCCGACCAACTTGACGATAGTTCTATCTACTACCGTGAAGAAGAAGGAGATCAGTTCTGTTCTTTGGTGAATATTTCAATATTTTTCCTTCAGTAAACTTGAATCGGAAACTACTCTTGGTTGAAATTCCATTAGGTTTATTTCAATTCTTGTCTTTATTTTTTACTTGTATGTTTTCCATCTCTATATCCCACCATATAACGTTTGCTCTTTCCTATTTTTAATCCTAATTTATCATCACCGATAATATACATTGCCGATTTATGTAGATACATTACAATAATATAGCCTACTATCGTTATTCAAATCGTATTTAATCGTCTTTCTGATCAATAATTTTTCAAATTCGTTGAATGATTAACTACCTTGTATTCATTTGAATATTGAATTAATATTCTTCTGAGAAGAGAAGTGGGTCATTTTGTAAACTAGTGTATAGAGCAGAATATAATATACATGAATACATAATTAAAGAACTCTAATCTAATATCTTACTTTTTTCTCTTCTATTCTTCCACTCATTTCTCGTCTTCCGTTTTCTTTGCAATACATAATCCAATCATCATTATTTTGTAGGTTTAATTATTATTGTCTGTTTCTTTGATTATAAATAAAAATATAAATAGGTAGCTATAGGATTTTTCCTTGCAGATCATTATTGGTTTATCTATATAGTTTGAACTTTTTAATTCGAATATAATTTGTTTTATGAAAACCTTAATAAAGTTTGATTTGGTTTTATATTATTAGAATATCTATATATTAGTTCCACTTTTGAATAAATAAGTCTTTATATATATTCTCGGGTCATGGTTGGAACTCAGAAAATATCTTTATAAGAAATTTCGAGGTTTTGGATAATGAGGTTTCATTTATATGGCTTGGCTCGAACATTGCCTATGAAGAGTTGACTTATCAATTGCAGGTAGTGTTTGTATTTAATATGTGAGTTGGAAACATTATTTCCGTTTAATTTCCTACCTGTCAGTTGGCCGTGAAGTATTATTATTCATTCATTGGATTCAGTGGGAGAGAGGAGTATTTAGCTAGGTGATGTATGTCTGATGGCTCTCAAATAATGATTGGTGCAAATATTATATTGCAAATGCATCTCGTCAAACCCTTTGCGTATTCATGCTGGTTTCATTTTTTTCATAAACAATAATGTATTGAAATAATGTGTCAATGCGATGCAATGGGTACCTACTGTAAATGAATCAGTGTATATTTTATTAGAAAATATTAAATTATTTATATTGAATTGATTTTGAAAATACAATCTTATTCTACAACTATATATCCTAGTGGAATGATTGTCTTTATATTTGAGATGATCCCCATGAATACTGTACTGTAAATCACTAACTTACTTACTCGCGCAGCCCAAACTATAGCTTTCTTGAAAAATAGAATTGTATTCATTTTGAAAATAATATTAGTTAAAAATATAGTGGAATATAATATACTTTTATTTTTATGATTCAAAATTTAATTAATAGTTCCAAAAACACGTAACTCAGACCCCAAATGAAAGCATTTTTTAAAAATTGAATTAATTCTTGAAGTAATATCAGTGTATTCAATTTGTTTATTACTGTGCTGTGACGAGAAATAGAAGTTTTAGATTGAGGGTAGGCCTAACTAGCTAACTTCCGAGTTCGGAAACCGACGCTTCATTTAAAAAACAATGTCATTAAATTGAATTAATAATAACCAAAAACACACCTTGAATAAATCAAGATGATCGACATCCAAATAAATCAAGTGAGACAATAAGAACTCTTTCAAACTCATAAGTCTAAGTTATAGTTATTCGGGAGGATAAGGGCTCCAAAATGAAGCATTTGTATTGAATACGTTTTGTTCGTACCAAGCAAAGCGGGACTGAGCTGAGCTTGACTTGGCTGAACTCCAGGATATGAAAAGCAGGATAGTGGACACATCATCCTTTTTAGGGCGCTGTTTAGGATCTAGGCTGCAGGGTTATCACAATTCAATGGGACGTCTCATTGATCCAGACTTGTTTCTCCATCATTGTCATCGTATGTTTTTGAGTTGTTGCCAAACTTCATGTATCCTTGTTTACTGAAAAACCATTCTCACAGAAATTAAAAAGAATTCAACCAATAGCAATATTTCAGTGAATTATAAAAGTCAGTTCAAGTTATCAGAATTATAAAGATTGTTATCTGACTTGAGTACTGTATATCACTGATCTATTACAAATTCCCACTCATTGGCTCCTTATAGTTATTTACTCGTTGACTCCTTGTAATTATATTTTTACTTTCCGCAGTGAACTATTTTTGTTTGCAATACTTATATTTTATGTTGAGGTATGTTGTGTGTAGTTTAATTATTCGACTATGTATTGTAATGCTGTTTAGTGCAATGGGTCTATTAAGACCGTCATAATAAAAATCAATCAATCACCATAATATTCATATTCTATAGTAAAATATATTCTGTTCATAAGACAAGTGTAATACACACAAAATGTTACGCTGCTCACGGGTAATAATCAACTCACACTGCCCTGCCATGTGTAATGTGTAAAGCCTACTATAGGCTACTAACTTGGCTCGACACAACAACATTTCCATTATTAAATTAAATACATCACTATACAATTGAAATAAGGTATCAAAAATCACACTGTAGGCTATAATATGCAACTAAATTCAACTTTTTTTTGTATTTAGGCTAAATAGGACGTTTTATGCATTTAAAATGTTCATTCCTAGCATAAATGGTTCTTTACTAATAATCTGAGAACATTATCGTTAACTCTAACTCTTTCGTTCTCAATAATAAGCACCTTCCTTTCTCCAACTTCATCATATCATGCAAACCTCTTTCAACTTGGTCTTCTATTGACGTGACTGGTAGGCTTTTTTTAGATTCAACGAATGTAGGCAGCGTCTGTTGTGGTAGGGGTGGGGAAGGTTTCCGTGCATATGCTATAGTTTGAAATAGTAGCGAAGTAGTTCATTTGAATGGCATTTCTCCCTATGGCTTTCCTTTCCATCTCGTGCAGAAACTTGCTAACCTATACACCAGCGGTCGGTCCGGTTGTGGTTGGGTTATCCTGATCGTGGTGATGGGAGGGGCGTCTTTCTAGGGGTTGCAGTGGTATGGGTGCATTGGCTTGCTGCACTAGTCATGTCATGATTTCCCCCTCCACATTTTCCGCCACCACCCCACCCCCTCACCTGTCTGTTGTTCTTGACTGTTTTAAGCCTCAGTTCAAGTTCAAGCACTAAGCACCAAGTCCGCCATCACTCGATGCGGGCTTAGCGCCGTTTATTATCAGTACCTAACCTTGATTTGTGCAATATTTGATTGTGAATTGAGTCCATATTTATCATTTATTTATAACTGATTATATCACTGTTCGGTTCACCGGGCTTCTGTGCTATCAATACATGTGCCCATTATTCTGTAAAACATTTCATTATTAGTTTGAAGGTGTCATTCTTAAATTTTACTTCATCTCTGATTGTGATGAATTTGCTAAAAACACACAATTTACTATTTCCAGTTCACAGTCAATCATAAGTAGCCTACTGAGAGAAAGAAAAACATCTCCAAAGAAACACATTTCCCATCTTGATTCGTTGTAATCTGAAACAGAAAAATTGATTAATCTTGAAGAATGTAAATCTAAAAAGTCCTAGTCGGAATAGTCCAATGAATTTTATTCGGTTAGTGTTCTCTTGTTCGAATGAATATAGGTAGACCTAACTTAAAATTAATATATACTTGCGAATTTTCTGAGGATTTTCTAAAATTAAGAGACATAGTGAATAATGATTATTGCATATGAAAATGAATATCAAATAATTATGGTAGAAATGTATTTGATTGTTTTTCTAAAAGCATCCAATTTCATCTTCAACTAAATCCTCGTGTAGAATTATCACAACCACTCCAATCAACAATCCACTCAATTTTTTTATATTCACCTCATTTTCAGTCATATTGTAGATTTAATGATGTGATTTTACCTCTGATTCCAGTTTCTTTTTTCTCTTCTTCATAGTATGTAAACTGATACCAAATGGTTAGTGGTTGTACGAGTCCACTTCATTTATCAATGATACGTTTGGCTTTAAATAGGCTATTACAAACAGAATCGTTCTGATTTTGGAGAATCATATTTTAGATTCATTTTCAAATATTCTAATCCTAAAAAAAACTCCAATACATACAATAACACCTCAATGAGATTAGTTGAACGGAATTTTATCTATACCTATCCATTACCTCAAGCTTCTATCATGAAAATGCATATTTTTTTGGTAAACATTGAAAAATTGAATTAAATTAGGAACTTGGAAGTTTCTAGCAGGTAGCCTGTAGCATTAAATTTGGGAAGTACATAGGCTGTGGCGCATAAATTTACAAATGTTATCCAATTAACAGAGTTAGTGATTCGTTAATCATTCTATCGGCAGAACAATGGAATTTGTTGTTTGGTTGATAGGTGAGAACTGTGACAACATATGAGAACTTGATATATTTCAAGTACATCGTTTGCTTTCGTCGTCAAAATGGTTATGACTGTTATCCACGAGGAACTACCTTGTCATGTGAGTTGAAACCACACTAAATTTAGTTTTAATACTGTACTAATTCATTCAATTCATTAATACTGTGACATTCAGCTTAGTTAACAATGATAGAGGGATTCCACATTATTAATGTTAATTACATTTATTTTCATTCAGATGTGTTGAATTGAGATGTCCTCAATTTTTATCACTGATTCGCTGTACTTACAAACTCTCATTGAATGCTATGACGATTTCCAATTGATACAACAAAACTCTTCTCAATATGCTTCATTTTATTCACTGAAAATAGTTGATAGCATTTTTTTGACAAAGTCAAACGAACTATTATTGCTCATACATATTCTGTTGTCTTCAACATCTTCGAATGTCCTCATGGAAATATTACCTTTAATATTCATGGATGATATTTATATTTGTGAGGGAGTGATAAATTAATATTATAGTTTAATTTTTCTACTACAGCAAAAAATAATTGAAAAAAGTCATAAACTATCTATATTCAATGTATTATTCCATTATTTAAAAGTCATGAAATTGCCTCTCTTGTTGATGATAAATAATATAAAAATAGGACACCTGTTTAGGTATTGATGAAATTACAGCAATTCGTTTATTGGACTGGTGGTCGTTTTTTGACAGACTGCACCTACGTCATTGGCGACTCTCGGCTCTCTTGATGACGTCACGACGTTCGGGGATTGGGTGGAGTGCTGTCACAATAATTGACTGCTGGTCATTTCACCCACCACCATTCTCATAAACCATTCCAATATTAATTCGCGTTCCATTCATCCTTTGCTTGCTTTCGATATACATAAATCCAATTCTGTTTTCTGGTCGACCGCGAGGGGGAAGTCTATGAACAGTTATTTCCAAAAATCATTTTCCAAATATCAAAATGGAGAGTAGAATTGAAAATTCATTCATTTACTTGGTAGTTGAATTCTGTAGGTACTACTTATATCAATCCGATCTTGGGGGAAAGATTTGTAGGTACATACTTGAATGATATAGTATTGCATTTTTTTTAGAAACTATTCTATAATAGTTAAACAAAAACAGATCAATGGAAATATATTTCCCCACTTAGACTATTAATCCGTGTGTGGGGAAAGAATTCTTATCTAGTCTATTTGTCATTGGAAAATAAGGATGAGTCTGTTGTTGCTCGGAAATACCATAATTATCAATGATGGAAAAATTATTCTCAATATATTATGAAAGAAATCTTGATACATAGATAATGCATAATGTTAAATCATTATTAATAGCAACAAATAAATTGATGCAAGCGCAATAAAAAACAATAACATTGAATAAATTCTTTGGCACCGTTTATGAAGTCAGTAGTGATAGAACATGAGTCATTTTATAACAAAATATAAACAGTATTAAACATTGATCTCCTAATGCAAATGCTGTGTTTGGACATTCTTTAGGGCTTCCATCATTGTAAATGGATTTCAGCTAACGGTACGGATAAGTTCGGCTTCAGCTTGTTGAAAAATTTCCTGCTCAAACTTATGTAACATTGTTTCGTTTTACATGTTGTACTCGGTGGTATTGAATTTTTTACGACTATCGAAAAATTTCGAAGATTTATCTCCTGTCTCTGTGTTTTATGGTGTCTAGGAACTGTTATCATATGCTATCTCATATCAGTGCATTTATTGATTACTGTATAATTTATCAAATTGGATGAATTGAATTTTCAGGTGAAAACGAATATTGTGTTTCGCTATTTACTAGCACAATATTCTTGTCACCTTTAATACTGGAGATGGCTAAAGTCCTGTCCATATTTGTGTCTTTCAATAGTGATTAATCATTTTCAGTTTTATTCAAAGTACCAGTATACTTATTTTATTACTGTTCTCCTATTATAAGAAAAACTAGCTATTCCTTTATAATCAATTGTCCTGCATCATAGTTCTAATCTAGTTCTTCCATATCCTTTTTTTGAAGAACTTTGACATCTGCCCCATCAAAGATGATTGAATCAAATATGATTTTTGAATATAATATCCACTCTTCAAATGAATTATGAAAGATTGTTCACATTTCCAGCTGCAAATTAATTATTCATCCTTATTTCTGTTTCCCGCTCATTGTATTCCCTAAAATGGTTATGCAATGATTCACTCTAATTCAGTTTTTCCTGTGTTAGCAAAGTATGACAACGAGACTCGGCCCTCATTAGGCCTACATCTCCTCATGAATAAGAGACTCGCTTCGAGTATTAAACCGTTCTTATCAGTCATTATTTTAAACAGCTTCAAGGTTGGCTATCTGCACAAGGGGACTGAAGAGTGCTAGTGTTAGTGTTAGTGTTGGTCCTCATCACTATTCGCGCTACAATCGCTGAGTTTGTTGGATTGTTTTGTATGAAGTTCATTTGGATAGTCAGTGAGAAGGGCTTATGTGTTTTATTTGGCTAAAACATCCGAAAATCTGTGAGAAAACTTGGGAAGTTCTAGGTAAGTGTATTTATCACACAATTATCTTCTTCTGGTCGTGATCTCACTTTCCTAACTCCGTTTAATCTTAGCAGGCTTCTTCTCCCGTACTAAAATTTATTAGCCTATTAAGCTCTGAAGTTATAATGAATAATTATAACTAAACACAATATAATTATATTCCATAAAAATAAACTTTGTAAGCATCAGGCTTATTTATCATATATCATTAAAAATATTTTTTATAAAATTGACATAGTTTGTTTTTTTTTTCAAATTAATTGTTGAGTATTTAACTCATGAGCTCTTTACACCTCTGCATAGTACTCTTTGATTTTTTTAATTCTGAATATTACTATTTCATCTTGAAACCAATAAGATACTACCAACAGACCAATAAGAGAAGAAACACATCAATGTAAATTTTCTCACTTTCTTCTCATTTTCTCAGTTCTTTATTAATTTTTGGCATTTATAGCCAGTGCCCACAAATAGAAAAATGTGTTCCTTGGCATTTAGGCATATCCTAATAAAATATGTTATTGCTTTTCACATTTTAAAAGGCTCAAGTTAATTTGGGCAGAATATTTTCTATTCTTGGAAGAATATAACCCTGATATGTGTTAAAGGAAAAAGGAAAAATGGAATACGTATAATAAATTATATTTTTAGATGAAGCTGCAATATAACATGAATAGTACAGTAATCTAATATTGAAAATCTAATTGTGATTAAATGACGGGTAGAAACATCGAGAACCAATTAAAGACGAGGCAATGAGGTTCACGTCTCCAATCACCATTTTTAATTTCAGTTGTGTTTCATAAAATGTGCAATCGGGCCCTTATCTTGGATTATCTTTATATTATCTTTTCACTCATGTGGCTCTTTTCAGACTTGACAGAGTTATTAATAAATTAAAATACATCTTTTTCTGGCCCTGTAAATCAGTAGTTGCAAAAGTATTTTTTGTTGAAGATATCTCATCCTCAAGATGTACTTTTATAACATTGTAATAAATCAAATTGAGTAGAATGGAAAGGCTGTATGAACATATTTTGAGCTCTTCAGATAAGATAGAAGATGCAATAAACACTTACAAGACAGTAACTTCAAGTAGGCCACTTTAGATTGTTAAATCTTCTTACTGTATCACAACTTAAAAATCTCTAGTACAGTAATGCTTAAATAAAAAAAATAATTCAATGATTCCTTTTCTTCCACCATTCTATTGATGATTAATTTTAAAAATTAGTTTCTATTCATATAATTATATTTCATAAAAATAAACTTGAAAATAATATAACTTTTATAAAATTGAACTTAAAAGAGAATATTGAACTTTAAATAGGAATAATTGCAATTTTTCTAAGCTTATTTCAAATATTGAACCGAGGTGAACCTTTTCGCAGTTGATCCTATTCAAAAACATTTATAAAGATGATTGAAAAAACTTCAATAGTTTAAAAATGCAAAAACCAATTAATCTTTAATATATATCAATATTTATTGTAGTCAACATTTTGAGTAAAACCTCTCCCACCTTCAAATTTCTCTTTAAAATATTGTATTTCAATTTTTTTGCAAACTATAACAATTAGAAAATCCATTATAGTCATCCCTAATCTTGCCTTATCGAAGATCGTAACTTGATCATGATTGGAATAGATATTTATAAATTTATCTGGTATTGATCAACTATATCTCAATTATTATTTACTAGTTCACTTTCGGTGCTCTGAATCGATGAACTCCATTCAATTTTATCTGTTTATTTTTCATTTGAGAACCAATGGTCTTCATACTTGATATTCCAGTACCATAGTGTAAAGCGGCTCATACATTGGTCCAGCATTGCATGTCGGGCCAAAAAGGAAGGATCGTGTCAGTGTGTGAGGAATATCGTGCTAAGCACGTCCTGCATAGCAGGATAGGTTTGATTTTCGTCTCGCCAGGCCAAAAATATCACTTTTACAACCGACTTCTAGCACGGCACGGAACGAACTGAATTTGCAGTGTATGGCGCTCATCGTGCCATGCCAAGCTGGTCGTGCCAATACAAAAAATGGCAGGATGTGCAATGCACGAGCAGTGTATGGGCCGCTTATAACATTTTCCATAAACTATGAAACATCAACTCGTTACATAGAACCAGATTGACGAATTTCCCTGGTGTGTGGTCCCATGTGAAATACTGTTAGCATTCTATACCGTAAATAATGGACCTTGACGGCATGCTTATGCCTATTGCTGTCTTGAATACTATTTTGAATTTGCAATTCAGATTTGAATTATCGACGCCAGTCCCAAAACGGTTTGACGGCATCGCTATGAATCAAAAGATAGTGCACTATGCACTTGTTCAATACAGTTTGCGATTAGCAACACCTGCTTCTGCATTGTTCTCATAACACTATTATCATATTTGATCAATCTGTTTAATTGTCCAATTGCATTGCAATAAGATGAACAAAGTGTGCAGTCAATGTGTTCAATAAAATGAAGAATTGGTGCCCTCATTCATTGTCACATGTTGAATAGTATAGAATGACTATGAGCATCCAAATTTCAGACCAATCACAAAAATGATAATAATTATTTACATCGTGTGTCCTTCTGTTTTCTTTTAGTGTGTCAAATTTTCCTTAAAATAAAGATTTTTTCCGTAGACAGGTACCTACTTTTGGTTCAAGTGGAAGAGGGGGCTCTTATTGCCTCAACTTCGTCTTCAATACATTGTAATATTATTTCAAGTGTGATAAATGAAGGCAATTAACTTATTTATCTAGCTACTTAATTGGCTGAGTTCCCACTATATAATTTTTCTAAAAGCACAACCTTGGTAAAAATCCTAAAAATTCCTCTATTATTTTTATACTCGATTGTTCCACTATAATTTTTATGGTCACCTTGAATGGAGGAGTTTTATTCAACAAAAGTAACTGCTCCAATTCACCATTCACCCTGTTTGTGAGGCACCTTCACCCTTTTATGTGCTTGTTCCGTCCAATGTTTGTCTCGCTCGCTATGAATAATAAAATACTTATATTGACCATTTGGTTACGAAGAAATATTGTTCATCGCTCGCTCCGGTTACGAGATTGGCCTTAATTTTAAGAGTTCTTAGCCCGTACCAGACGATCTCTTTCATGATCAGTTGAAATATATCCGTCAATGTGTGTGGACCCTGGAATGGTTTGTTTTCCATTTTCAGAAAAGAGATCCCATCTGAACCTGGATTTGATAATGCTTTATAGTTCAAATTATTCATATTATGCTCTATTTTCTTTCTGTGATATCAATAGTCTACTTCAGCTATTAACCATTCTACCATAGTCTATTTTTGCTACAATAACAATGTTCTAATGTCCTGATTTATGTAGATAATTGTAGTGTTTCTACTACATTTATTAAGAGTGTAGTTAATTACCCTACTTACGTTATGTACAGCAAATCATTGTAATTTGAACAAATTACTTGTATTAGTTTTTATTCAAGTTGCGTCAGTTCAAGAAGTCAGTTCAGTCAAAGGAGTTTCTATGATGGCCGTGACCGTTTGAACACAAATGCCAGACATACTGATAATAATTATAATAGAAATTATAACCTGCCACCACAACAAGTAAGCACAAACTATACAGTAGAACATGCAACCCGCTTAAATCTACAACAAGAACCGATCCACTACTACAATACCCTGCCACCAAGGAATAAAACCAACCATGCACCCAAACTATCCTGCAAAAAACAGCCTCTGTTGAACTTATTATTTCCCCCCGAAAATATCCCACCGGCAATCACTACAACACAGATAATGATCAATAGCAACACAAATCAAAGCAGTACTTCCTACATAGACCAGCATGCAACATAATCAAATCAACATAAAGAACAGAACCACCACCGCAACAACCCACCACTAGTTTCACTACCGGCGACTACCCAGCACACCAAGGACCCCAAGATGGAGAATTGGGAGGATGGCATCCGGGAGAAAAGGAGCATCCACCGCAAGGCCCGGAGACGGAAGTGACGAGGGAGGAACAATGTGACCGCTACTGGGAAATAAATAAACGGAATAACATTGCAACTAATGATGGCTACCTGAATGAAAACGATGGAGAGTAGTCTACTGTGAGAAACTAATGGATGGAAAATGTGTGGAATTAGAAGAAATAAGGAGTAATCTAGTGAAAATAAAAGTACCTGATTGTTATCTATGGAAAGGATATGCTATGAAAGAGATATTAAATGTATTGGGTAACTGTATTATGATTGTTATTATGGCTGTGTTATTATTTAGAGTCTGTGATAATAATGTGATGATGAAAGTTGTATTAGGCTATTGTTAAAAGAAGGTATTATTGTCGATTGGAAATCCTGTATTGTTAAATTGCTTATTGTTATGGTCATGATGATTAATAATAAATGTAAGTTGAAGATATCAAATGAGTATTATAGTGACAAACACAAAAATAGAGACATGAAACCCAATGGGTTGATTAGACATAAAAATGGATTAAATGGAACCGGATCAATGAAAAGTTTGAAGAAGTATACAAGATTTCGGGGCTTTAAATTTATGAAGATAAATTATCATTAGGACAGCCTCATCTATCGATAGCAACAAGGATAGCAGATAACCTAACCGCCCACATCAATATCTACAGCAGCAACACAACACAAGAAGATACAGGAAAACCAAGAAAATTTTACAAGCTCTATTATCGAATTTGAAAAAATATGATAAGAACACAAATAAAAACAATAAATTCGTCATAAATCCGTCTAGGCTGATAGAAACCTGCAACATATCAGGGAACATTTTTAAATAATTTGTTTTCTCTCTATTATTTATCATTTAAAAAAGGCCACAAGGTAGAATAATTGAAATAAAGTGAGATAATTACCTTCAAATGTGAATAATCAAAGAGTTAGGTTAACTGAAACCAAACCAGTAAGAAAAATTGTGATGTATTGAAAGTGGAAAGGGATGTATCATAGGCTAGCCAACACCAATTTGATCAAAACCAGAAGCTGTTATCGACCAGCTGGTAGAATGATAAAATCAGTTTTTGTGGTTATATGTATTATCTGTGTATTCAATTAGTGTTTATATATCTATTTTAATGTTTTATATTTATTATTATATGTAGTTACCAAACCCTCAAACAAACTCAGTTACCTCAAATTTTGTAAAACCAAAGATCCAAACATATAGTATAGCCAAAATCGTATCTTTTATCTAGACAACATTGTTAAATATAAGTGAGACCTAGAAATTATATATAATTAATGTATGAGCCCAGCACGTCACCAGAATATATTTGAAAAAAGTTTATTGTATGAGAAGTCACATGTTGTATGATACACACTTGTGAGGGAGTCAGTTGGTAATACTGACGAGCGGTAGACTTGAGAATCTTTGTATCATTTATGTGAGAAAAGAAAGTGAAATTGGAGGTTATATTTATATTGTTATTATGTTTGTAAGGAGGAAAAATGTTGTTATTGAGATGAGGAATAGGGGGCATATGCAAATAGAGTCTGCAAATCATTATAGAAGCTATGAAAATGATTTCAGCAATTATTTTTAGGTTATGTTTGTATGTATGAGTTAGAATTAGTATTAAAAACATTGTTGATTCTCAAATATTTTGAATTCAAATTCGGAGGTGTTGTGTAAGAATATAATTTTGGATATTCCACAAAATCTTGAAATGAAAGGAAATTGATAGGTCTCAAGGAAGCAGCTGTATCGTTATCACCAGATACAGTGTCAACAGCCTAGATTAGATAATAACAGCTCTCAAGGCTATGGTTTTGAACAGCCAAATGAAAATAAAATTATTATTGCTATTTATTCAATAAAATAAAATATATAATATTCAGGTTAGGTTCTTTGGCATTTAGCCGGCAACCTAAGTAATCAGTCAAGCCATATATTTTGAGAATTTGCCTGACACCTTGTGGCAAATTAGTTGTGTATAAATAGCATTTGCTCAAAGTATGATCAGAGGGTTTAGTAAGCAAGCATGCCAAATCAATGTAAATGAAAAAGCGTTTTAGAAAACACAAAAATATTTATTATATCAAACAAGCATGAACAAAATGTAAAAAACAAATAAAAAGATGAAGGAAATGGGATGTAACTTTATTCAGCACATGGATACATGATGTAGTTTTAGAATGTACTAATCACAATGCAGTATTTGACCAGCGGTAAAAGCAAATTAATTTAAAATATACATGTATTATTTATATAAACAATAAGAAATTGTAATCTATTTAGAACACAGATTTATGTAACACATATAAAATAAGAGTTTAAGACTAAAATATTCACTCATTGGGTAGTAATATAACAGTTTCTTATGGACTATTCGACAGTTTTGAATAACGTCATAGCAGAGTATTTCAAATCCACCAATGAGAGTGGATATTTAAATTTCATGTAAATTGAAAAGTTGGAAGTGTGGTTGTAAAAGAATAGGGGAAGATCCATAGCCCACTTGCTTGCCAGAGGTCACCAGGGACATCCACCAATTCAGAGAGCACAAGACTAGATCCCTTTTTAAATAATCTTATGTTTTAAAAATCTAAAGTTGAATAATCAGAAATTAATTTCATAAGACTCAGTGAAGTCATAGTATGACATGAGTCATTAAATTTAAATAATCTCATTGGAGAAGATGACAGCAGCCCACCAGAAAGGCTTAGGACATCAAAACGAATCTGGATCGCCATCATAATAAATTGTGAAAAATCAACATGTGAGTTCATTTGAAAAAGTTATTAGGAGGGTCCTCAGTGCTACAAAATAATCACAGATAAATAAAGCTAGCTCGTCAAAGGGTTATTTAAATATTAAAAGTAATATCAATACTTGCACAAGTCTTAAAACATATAGGGATTATTCTTAAGAACCATTTATGAGATTAATTATTCAAATATGCAGATAGAATATTTATTAATATTTGATTCATTAGAATTATAAGCTCACTCATATTTTTTTATCAGTAATTTATTAGATTTTTATGAAGCTCATGTTCATAAGATAAATTGATTTATCTGATTTCCACCAGAGGCCGAACCCAAGCCCTGAGATATATACTTTAATATTAATATTTTTCATATTTACTTGGAAGTATAAGATCTATAAGTTTTATTTGACAAGTAACAGCAAGTCGACAACTGAGCTGTATAGTTTGAAAGTATATACGCTGATTAAAGAAGCACATGGTATTAATTGATGCTAATAAGCAAAGTAAATCCTTAGGCTACTTTCACACGATAGGAGACGTGCAACTTGAACACTGAACAGTGTTCACGTTTTTTTGTTGAAGTACATTGAGTCAAATCGTGTCTTTCACATGGTGACTTCTATCCAGGAACCTCGTTTTGTCACGACTTTTCCCCTTGAGGCAAGCAGAGGCAAGATATAACAACTACGCCACCGTTTGCTCAAAGTATGACTCATCACTTTTTTCTCAAAGTCTAACTTCCTTAAAAATATAGATAGAAGATTTCTGATTTCGGATTTGGATTCAGCGACCCCAAATTCTCTAAAGCGTAAGTCCCGTTTTCGAAAATATCCGAAAACAAGGAAGCTATGACTGTTTTTAATAAAGCTTTCTATTATCATATAATTATATGGTAAAAACGAACAGGTACTGTACTATACAGTAGGTAAGTACTGTAGCTATTGTAATACAACTCACACTGTATTCGTGTAGGAAATTTGGTAGGTTATTTATCTTGATTTCTGAAAATACCCCAAAATAAGGGAGTAAGATAACTTTGAAAAACCAAAGTTTTCCTGCCGATTGAAGAAACATTAAAAATTAGTCTAAGACATATTATGTCTTAGAATAAAAACGTGTAACAAATATCAGATCACTATTCAAGCTATCAAGCTTTTCATAAATTTATTTGTCTCCTCATGGCAGAAGGTTTGTGCCCAACGTTTTCACTTAAACATTTCTATGATTAAATTGTGATAGAGAACATTATCGTATTGATCTTCTATATCCAGTTACATGTACATCGATTTTTGTAAAATTGATTTTTTACCGTTCCTATGAATTCTAAGAATTCTATGAATTGTTTATACAGGTTCATCACAGGCCAGGCTGGTCTGAGCTGTTCATGACTTTTTTTCAGTATGCATTATCAACTCAGCAGTTCTAATACACAGACATCACTACTTGGAATGCCATGACATTTTCTATTCTTTCAATTCCTATTATTACCATAGATCGATTCAGATCAGCACAATGTTTATACTGTATGTTCATAATAGATTTTTCTGATTGTAAAAAGAAATAGTCAATAATTGCTGGGAATTTAAAGTGATATTCAATGATTTGAACCTGATAAATTGGATTGTTGAATGACAATTGAAATTCAGTGAATTTTACTGTACAACATTCCTTTTCCTCCTATTTTATTGGGTGATGAGTGGAGATGACTTATGATTTCATATTTGGATTCATCTTTTCATAGTTCAATATTTTTTTGGAAAACTAGAACTTTTAAAAATTAAAAATGTTCATGTTTAAACTTCTCAGGTGTTCAAAAACTTCTTAAAACCTTTGCCTGTCCCTTTGTGAGGCAGGAGTATTATTTTACTATGTACTATATAATCATATGATAATGGAAAGCTATATTAAAGACAGCTATAACTCCCTTGTTTTCGGGTATTTTTGAAAATAGGACTTACACTGTAAAGAATTTGGGGTCGCTGAATCCAAATCCGAAATCAGAAATCTTCTATCTATATTTTTAAGGAAGTTAGACTTTGAGAAAAAGTGATGAGTCATACTTTGAGCAATCGTCGGCGTAGTTGTTAGATGTGTCGGCTTATTTGTAAGATCCCCATGTGAAAGTACAGGAGAGCTGCAAAATATGAAATATGATCTTCCGTAATATGATATTCCAGGAGCGAGGTCTCTGCAGTGTGAAACTGGCCTTAGTGAGCTGTCTGAGATATTTTTCAATATATATATATATATATAATATATATATATATATATATATATATATATATATATATATATATATATATATATCAGACTTCCTGGTTGATTGACAAAGGGGGCCCAGCTCCCCGAAAATTCTTGTTTGAATGTAAGTTTTTAATCTGTCCGTGTTGTGTGTATCCTGCTTATATCTATATTATAAAACTTTAAAGTGTTTTCTGTTAGGTGCTATATATATATATAATATATATATATATATATATATATGCTCTTATATTATTTTTATATTATAAAATTTGTTGCTCTATTTTTTATTATTGCTCATTGATATTTTATGTAATTATATTTTTTATGTTTGTTGAATGGTGTACCCTTTATTTATTATCCTATCTTCATGCATGACCAATCTTGTTATAGTCTATTTTATTATCAATATTGACCTATTTTTAAAATTATCAACCAATTGTATTCTTCACCGAATAAGTTGGATAAATTGGCGATATACAGCATTGATTATTAAATCTTTGGAAATAATACGTTCCCAAGATTTATTCAATTTATTCAGGACCATCACATCTGATTTGGAAAAAATCAGGGGTCATAGTATTAGCCGACGTTTGCAGCCATCGAAAGCAGAGAATTGTTTGAGCTCCTAGAAGAGCTGGTAAGAAACTGGTGGTATTTTTCTTTCAGGAGTCACAAAAAATATCAATTCTATTCAAAAATCTTTGCTCTACCGACTGCGGCCAAGTATGTGCCCTGCTTGTGACGGCAAAAATAACGTTACATGTTACAATATGTCGTGCTGTTGAATCCAAATTCAATCAGCTGTTCTGAATAGTGAGTTGTGTTTTTTCTGGCTCTACATTTTGTGAAATTACGCAAAAATGTTCCAATTAATGGTGATTTGAGTGTGATATTTTTGGTTTTTATTCTGTTTTTAATCGTCAAAATTTAAAATTCTTAGTTTTTGTTGTTTTTTAGTGAAAATGAACTAAATTTTAGGAAAGTGAAACCATAACCCTATTTTGGACATTTAAAATGTTATTTAAATTTAGGAGAGAAATAGTACAAGGAGTATCCTTAGTTTTCTCTCCCAATCAGTGCTACTTTGTAAAAATTATAGATAAATAAAATAAAATAAATAAATAAAATATTTTGTAGTATCAATGAATTTTCTCTACTCTTTGTTTATCTATTCCTTCATCTACTTTTATTTATTTATCTTAGTTTTTCCTCTACTCCTCTATCTCCTATACTTATAAGCAACAATTTTTAATGACTTTTGTTTCTTTTGGTGCTAGGATTATTTGTAGTAGGTCTCTCATTAAAACATTCCTTGTAATCTTGAACGAGACACAATTTTGAAGAAATAATGTATTGTTTTAGCCGCCGGAGAATGAGCTGCAGAAGGTGGGCGGCGCAGACCGTGTGATGTCCGAACACCAGCTGCGCGTGCAGCGTTCGCTGCAGCGACTGAACGTGCCCGACTGGTACAAGAACAGTACTCTGCCGCAACAGGGCTTCCTGCTCAAGAAGAGACACAGCGACGCCGCTTCGACGCTGGGCGGCTGGCAGGGCCTCGGCTCCAAGACCACGTCACTCTCCAGTCTCGGATCCAGTCAGTCAGCGGTTCCACGTAGTCCAACTGGTAGGCTAGATCACTACAACAACAATTGGTCAATTTTCAATCATTCATCATAATACAATCAATATCACAAATCATGGGGAGAGAACAACAGACTTGGGGTACGAACAGAACGGTCATGTCGATATTTAGATAGCAGTGTAGGTCACGCTCGCGATCGACCTTCATTTAACACAACCAAATTGCAAAGCAAAGAGTGAACATTACGGTCAAGGGCCATATTATGCACAATCTACGTTTAACGCTAAACCACGTTTACTTGTAGATACGGTTGCATTTATCATAATGTATTTCATTCAGGGTTTAAACGAACAACTGGCATTTCTCCGTTCAAAATGAGCATCTGCATACGGGCCTAATTCTAGATTTCCGTTGACCACGATGACATTCAAATGTTTCTATCTTAAACAGCTACGTTTTAGTGGTATCGATAGAAATTTACACCGCGACCCACTCGTTCTGTTCGTACCAGTCTAAAACTGTTCATCTATCGGATTTTGGAACTGGTACATAAATGTTCCAAAAATAATATGTTCCATGTTACAGTGAGAAAATGTAACAAATCATTTCTCGTTTTTCAATGTTTACTATGGACTAGCTTACTATTACTATTGATGTACCTAGTGAACACTATAAAAAGTACTTCTTATATTATATTGATGCAAAACAGTCTCTGAAAGTATTGTTACTGACACTTTAGGCTGAGAGTTGATAGGCTTGAACCCATTTATGATATTCCCTTTTCCATATCCTAACTCCATTCTTTCATTCATAATATACCTTTCATTCATAATATTTCACTCACAATATACCTGTACAATATAGGCTACAATTAAGAAGTAAACACGTAACCTTATATGAAGTATTGATATCTGCTTTAATGATTGACGTTGAATGGTCAGAAATCGTATGAAGCCACAATATTGCTTCCAGAAATCGTATGAAGCCACAACATGAAATTGCTTCATGTGAGATGTTAAACTAATAATGAGAACGAAATAACAATTGTAGTTTGAAGAAATGCAACATTATTGTATGAATGTACATGGATGAGATTTAGGGACTCTGGAAGTCAAGAGAATGTTTCCAGAAATGATTATTATCTATTAGGATTGTTCCTTGAAAAATAAAACCACAATTTATTGTTCCAATCAAGGTGGTGTTCCTACGTTCAGAATGTATGGAAAAGTAGAGATTTACTACTAATATTGATGCTATGTAATTGTGTTCGCCTGGTTGGGTGGCATACAATATAATTATTTATATGGCATACAAATATAACCAGACCAATCATATATGCGTTCACGTTCACACATGTCCTCATACATTTCAAATAGATAACTGAAGATGACAACTCATAAAATTGAGAAGATTCTTTCCACTTCAAGTCCCCCTAAAGTGTACCCTAAGTACTCATACAAGTCCTTCAAGTACCCTAAGTACTGATACAAATCGCTCATACTTCCAAACAAGTTTCAGTTTAGCTTTTCGATTCGAATCGGCTTTTTGATTCGGCTACAAAACTCAATTTTGAAATCTATATGATCCATATAGAATGAAAATTTCGAGTTGAAATGATTCAGCGTTATTGGAGATGAGGACATTTATTGAAGTAGTAACTTATTAAAATGTAACTAATTATTGTTATTTCATGATCGACCCCACAATACAATTACTTTGTTAATAATCTCTATACAGTAACGGGTAGCATAGAATTATTTTCTATTGATAATTATGTAGTGTTTCATCATGGGGAAACAACATAAAGTATTTTATGTATTTGAAGATTACAAATTTGAACTTGATGTTGTGGTTTGTAGGTGGCGAGGTAGTGAGCCCAAGCCCGACGCCGCACGTGGGCTTTACGCGATGGAGCACGAGTCGCCTGAACTCAGCTGCCACCTCCACATCGACGTCACCCTGTGGTTCAGCTCGCTCGTCGTTCAACTGCCGGCAGCCCTACCTCGGCTGGCGATCGCAGGAGCGGCTCACTCGTCCGCCCCGCACGCCCGCCGAACGCCTTGCCGCCGGCATTCTCCCACAAAAACCATCGGTCAGTCAATGGCCCATATGAATAAAACCAGAGCGAATGCTCATGAGCAAGAGCATGGAGCATAAGGTTTTGCTCATGAGCAAAAGGTAGAAGCAAAAGCATTTGCTCATTTTTGTATGAATAAGCTTTACCTTTTACTCTTACCTTATGCTCCTGAACTCTGGAGCAAATGCTCATGTATTTTAGAGATTTTTCATCAGCTGATTCGCTTTTGTAGCCTTGATTTTTTTATAGCTCACGGAAGCGCTAAATATGCAAATAGGGTGCACCGCTTGTGTTTGCGTCGTCTGCTCTGTTTTCTATTTATGAATAGAGTTTTAGGTTAGTTGAGTTTAGAATTTTGAAATAGCGTGAAAAAATGTCATCTCTATAATAATCTTCAGCATATTCTTATAATATCAATAGCCTTCTTATAATCGTCTACACTTTCATCTTCTTAAATACCTATTTCCTATTTTGTGATGGCTATCTTTATAACAGGTATCTTTTGTATTTATTCTTTTGTAGGGAAAATGGTGATATGTATCATGGTAGAATCTAAAACGAGTTTTATAGTTCTCAAGTATTGGTTGTGATCGTATCTGGTATAGATTCCTCTTCCTCATACGAATTAGTTGAGCCATTTTACTATAAGCAAAAGGTGATAAGCTGCTCTAGACTAGACTCACCTTTTTTGAAGCATTTGCTTCAAAAGTTGAGCAAATGCTCTAGTTTATTCATACAATTTTGAGCAAAAGCTTTTACTTTTGAGCAAATGCTCAAACTATTTTTTTGATGAGCATGAGCAAAAGGTCTTGCTCACGTTTATTCATAGAAAATGAAGCAAATGCTCTATATTTTATAAGTATAAGCAAATGCTCAACTTTTTTCATATGGCCCAATAACTCTTCCTGTGTGCACACCTACGTGAACAGTTTACATGTTCAGCTAATCATCCACACGGCTCAAATAGGTGTCCACACGTTTATGGTCACATGTTTACATATGGTTACAAAGTTACATGGGATAACCTGCCCCAAGTAACTAAAAGTGAATCTACTGGAAACCAGGTATTAATGGTGTTAACTGGCTAATTTTACACAATCATTAAGAAATAAGAAACGCATTTGCTTTGTTCCGGTGGACACGTGCTTGAACAGTTCAGTTGCTGAAGTAACAGTCAAGTAACATGTTCAAGTAACTTGCACAGTTTACTTGCTCAAGTAGCAGTAGCAAGTAATAGTCAAGTAATTTGAAAAGTTGAAATGCTCAAGTAACTGTAAATAACAAGTAATAGCAAGTATTAGTCAAGTAAAATACTCAAGTAACTTGAACAGTTTACATATCCATGTAAGTATCCACACTGTTCAAATAGGTGTCAAATGCTTAAAGTTAGATGCTTCCGGTAACCTGCCCAAATTTACTAAAGGTAAATCTACTGGAAAACCAGGTGTCAACTGCCTAATCTTACTAACAATTAAGAAACTAATTTGCTTTATTCCAATTTGTTGGCTGCAATTTTCTCATTGGTTCAATTTTTCAGTTACAACCATGCCTCATGTCAAACTAATAATGCTCGGATTGAGAAAAAATGGGAATAAATTAACTTCCACAAAATAAATCACAACCACCCTCAATTGTCATTGATGCGTGGTATTACGAGTATAATACTAAAAAATATAATATCATATAATTGGAATTATATTACTAACCTTTTAAGAAGCCATTCGTTCACTTCTACAATAGTACTTTCAACTCTGCCTGTTTGAACTGCTATCTAAGTAACGCTTCTTGGAATTATAGTTAGGATTATAGTTGGAATAGTTCAAGTTAGGATGAAATCGATATGAATGTATATTATCTTATCTTATGCAATATCATTCTTAATCGAATCGATTATTGCAGTCATTGGTATAAACTAGACAAAAAAGAATTACATCAGCTTGATTGGAGCAATTTTGCAGCATTACCTCTGAAAATGACAAATTTCCAATTAAGCTTGTCACTCGATTTTTTCATGATTTTTTTATGGACCATCTCCAATGTAACACTATGTATAAGGATTTAAAGCGTTTCAAATCGTACTTCAAATTTGATTAGGATGCAGACTGCTTGAAATGATGCCAATCGGCGTGTTAGCTTCAAACCAGATTGACATTGTATTGGGCACACTGATAAGAATTTGAATGTCAGTCTCTGTAAATTGTTCATTGGCTTTGTCTTCAAGTTAGTAGAGCCTACATTATCCACTGATTATATTATCGTCACTGAAATAGTTGAATCGTTCACCATGTAAAATAACTATTCTCATTGTCAATAGCACAGTATCGTATAAATAATTATAAATGATACCGCCTTGCATCATATTTAAATGAAACTTATCAATTGATCGATCAACATTATTCATTGAATCGATCATTGATAGAAATTAAGTTTGATTTACGAGATTAGAATAGATGTATCAAACTGTCAAATTGATACCCAGAATATTTTTCCAATCTTGAGTGTAAATGCTTCAAGTAGTTCTCTAAAGATAATGTTTCGTCAAATCTGGTACAGTACCAAAATAAACACTTTTACATTCATATAGTAGGAATCTATCTATCTATCTATGATTGCACATCAATCATAATTATATTGTATCAACATAATATTAATATTATGATAATATTTTTTAAAAATAGATTTTTCACTTGAAAAAACACAGTTTTATTTCGTCACATCCACATTTATTATACTTTTGTTCAGGACTGTTGAAACCAACACATCTTCATCTGTAGTGTTGGTTTCAACATGAAACTGCAGTCCTATACAAAAGTATAATAAATGTGACAAAAATGAAACTGCGTTTTTTCAATCATGGAAAAATTCCACAATATCAATTTCCATTCAACGAATTTTTATACATCTCATCAAACCCATTAACATACTTTAAATCTATTTCTTGGATTGAAATCGCTTGAACTTCTTCAATTAGGATGTTCCCAATTTGACATACATACATGAGTCGTCACTGTTGAGTACCGTATCGCAATTACTCCACTGGACTTTACTCTTATATTTTAGTTGACCCATCACTATGAAGTCTTCATTGAGGCTCAGCTCAACAGCTCAGTTGATTCTAATGAACATTTAGAATGACGTGACTGTTGTCTTGTCCCAATAAGCAAATGTTACAACTTTAACAGTGACAAAGTAATTATCACAATCTCTGAGTAATGCTTCGAAATAACTTCATAGTATTGTGCTACTTCAATGTTTGCATCAATAATTAACTTACGAAACTATTATAACGCAATGTGCATTAAGATTGTTGGTTCATCTCAGTTCATCAATTAGTTTAATTTGGACAATGAATATTTAATCAGTTAAGTTAAGTCTTACTAATCTCAATTTCAAGCTCCTTTTCAATACGAAAATCCCATTCCTGTCTGCAAACTTATAGATTACATAATTTCTTTTATGGAATACAGTGCTGCCAGATTTCATAGATTCCAAAGGCCCTATGAGCTTATCGTGTGAGAGAAAGAGCGAAAAAGAGAACGTCTTTTTGATAGAATCATTTTTCAACATATAAAAACAGCAATAGTGTACTCCTATAATAATTATTATATTAAAATAGCACTGTCCATAAAGCCCCATGCTGCAAACTAAGGTTTGCACGGACTATAGATTGCAATATTTTCTACAGCATTATATCATTTTCCCATAATGCAATATTAGTTACCCTTCTTGAAGATATCTTGTTCACGAAAAAGGAAATTTTGATTCGATTCTTCAATGATTAGGATATGAGAAAAATCTATTAGAAAAATATTCTCAGTACCTATTTATTTTGGTATCGTTGAATCAATATTTTTTGTAAGCTCTCAGCTATTGAAAAATGGCTCAGAAATTCAAGAAATTTCCCTTCCAACTGATCTTAAATTAATCTATTGCAGAATTTCACCAAGTACTATAAATAAAGTACTGCAGTACGGTACATTATTTTTTGAAATATCTGAATATGAATGGAAATTAGGTACTCCCGAGGCATGCCTATATTATGGAAGCTCCAGTACAGATATTGAATTTCGTATTTCACTTGAACAATGACTTATTCTGTAATAACAATGAAAAGTAAAGTGAAATCCCAAATTCATTTCAATTTGATTCACAACATTTTTTTATAAAATGACGTATCCACAGAGATGATACATATCTCATTGCGGTTGGTATAAAACGAATTAAATATAAAATTATAAATTGAATTTATAATAAATTGAACAAAAATCAACATTCACTAAAAGGTGGAATATGAAGACAATACTTTATATTTCCACTGTGTAATAATTATTCAAATTATCCAATAAGAAAAAGCTATATGAATAGAACTAAGGATTTCTGCTACTGCAAATTCTAACCGAAGAACTAAATAGCTGAAGAAAGTTTGAGGAATGAAACTTCCCAATATTTGCAGTAGCAGAAGTCTCCTAAGTTCTGGGACTTATATATAGCTTTCATTTGAAGTAATTATTATACAGTATTCCAGCTGTTGGTTAACCGCAATTCCTAATAGATCTTCCAACTTTCTATATTATTGATATAATGTTTCTATTCATTCACTTTCTATACGTACTTGATGAGAATGATGTTTTTGTATTGTTGCTGTGCAGGCTCAGAACACGCCAAACCTGAACGAGGTGCGGACGTCGATCAAGGAGGTGACGTCGGCGATCGTCCACTACGTGTCGGGCACGGGCAGTCGCACCGCAACCGGCGACTCCAACGACAGACTGTCGCCTGCCCTCGGCCGTCACTGGGACCGCGACAACAGCTCATCCAGGTAAATAAAACCATTGTCAATTCACATGTTACTAGTTCTTGAAAATTCATAAAATATATGGGTCCATTTCCATGAAACTTCTAGTACCGGTACTGTGACAACTGAGCCTAGTTCTTCCTTTGTAATATGAAGTGATATCTTTTGGTGATTTACTTTTATAATAAGAACCTGATTCAAATGCCTATAGACAAATTTGTACACTTGAAACTATCAGCATTTCTTGAATGAGATGCATCAACAATCAAGATCTTTATTGGCCATAAAACAACATTACAAAAATGTAAGCAATAGGCTTCGTCAATAATAAGTAAAATATCACAAGTTGGACTATAAAAACGAAACAAATTTACAAATAGACATTGAAATATTGTAGTAAAATATCACAAGTTGGACCATAGAAACGAACAAATTTACACATATACATTGAAATATTCCAGGTACTCATTAACAGAATAGAAAGCTTCAAACTTGAGCCATTTATCAACAGCAATACAAAACGTTTTCTATGGTAACTGCTTAACATTATCTGGTAGTAAATTAAACATGCGAATTTGTAGTAGGTACTCATGACTTTTTAGAGTTTTAGTCAATCTAACTGTAGGTCTAGTTATATCATCCCTATGTCTAGTGTAATGTGAATGTATAGAAATATTTTTATGAAAATTAGAAATATTTTTCTTTACAGAGATTAAATTATAAATTATATATATATATATATATATATATATATATATATATAGATATATATATATATATATTATATATATATATATATATATATATATAGATATATATATATATAATATATATATATATATTTCTTATAAAGAAAAATATTTCTAAACGTTTTGTATTGCTGTTGATAAATGGCTCAAGTTGAACGACACGGATTGATTAAAAACACTTGAAAACTTACATTTAAACGAGAATTTTCTGGAGCTGGGCCCCCTTTGTCAATCAACCAGGAAGTCAAAGGGAGCCCAGCTCCCGAAAATTCTCGTTTAAATGTAAGTTTTTAAGTGTTTTTAATCCATCCGGGTCATGTAGGATACAAAATTTTAAATTTAAGAAGGTTGATGAATCAATCATTTGTCTTATTATAAATAGAATGAGTCACTCAAAATCTGAGGATGTTTATTGTATGTCAAATTATTTCTTGAAAAATTTAGTTGATGTTTCTATATCTGAACTGACTTATATTGAAAATTATATACTGAGTGAAGGAGTTTTTCCTGATTTTCTAAAAGTTACCAAAGTTACACCTGTTTATAAGAATTTAAACTATTTCAGACAGTTATTGACTACCGCAGACTGGTCTGATATTTATATCAAAGATGTAAATAGTATTGTTAGGAACTTCTTGTATATTTTTACAAAGTATTTCAATGTGAGCTGTCCATACATAAATGTTAGAAATAGAAATGGTAAGAAGAAAGCATCTGTGATAAACTTGTTTACTCCTGAACTTGATAATATGCGTAAACTACTTCTTGTGATATATAACAAATGGAAGAGCTCTAATAACCTTGAGTATAAAATTATGTTCAAGAATTTAAAGATAAGATACCAGCAAGAGATCTCTAGGACAAAACTTGTAGCTAATGGTAAATTTATAGCTGAGGCTAAAAATCAATGCAAGGCAGCCTGGCAAATTGTCAAGAATGAAGGTAATCTGGTGAATTCAACAAAACAGGTCATTCAATCCAATCTCTCCCGAGCAATTTAATAATTTTTTTCTTTATGTGTCATGTGCTACTGGTAAAATAGAGGAATTTTAGTTGAACACAAAATTATGACCTTGCCTTGTCTCTCTCTCTCTCTCTCTCTCTCTCTCTCTCTCTCTCAGAGGATCTCTGACTTCATTCCCTTTTCAACGAAGGTTATGTTGGTCAAGACTCTGATCTTCCCGATCTTCAACTACTGTGACATTGTGACTCTTGACATGACAGTTCAACTTCTGCAGAGGATGCAGCGTGCACATAATTACTGTGTTCGCTTTATCTTTAACCTGAGACGTGACGACCATGTAACTGAATACTTTAACAGACTTGAACTTATGAAGCTGCATGAGAGTAGATCACATCATGCTTTGTGCTTCCTCTATAAGATATTGAAAACTAAAACCCCTAAGTATCTGGCAGTAGAGTACCGTTACTTGGGTGACTTTGGTCGTGGAGGAACGCGGCATGGATCCCATCTGCTGGCTGTCCCAACACATAGGACTGTTATGTACAACAAGTCGTTCCTTGTGACAGCCTGTAGTTTGTGGAATTCTCTGCCTGCTGAGCTAAGGCTTGTTGAGGGACATCGTCGGTTCGGTGCGGCTGTCTTGCGGTGGATCAGAGGTGGTGGACTCGGCTGGAATGTTCACTAAATCTTAACGTGTGTGTTAGTGTGTGTGTGTGTGTGTGCGTGTGTGTGTCCTTTCTTCCTTCTTTAATTTATTACTCTCTTTCTTCTTTTTTCTTCTATCGAAATGATCTATGGATTTTGAACTGACGTTTCTTCCGTTTTCACTTTTCAGTTTTCTCTTTTTCTCATTGTATTATTTTCACTAATTCAAATTAGAAAGAAAATTGTTTTTTCTTCTTTCTTTCTTTCGCTATTTGAAAATTTTATTATTTTGTAAATTGTTTCATTTTATCTTATAATCTTTGTTGTATAGTGTTTTAGTTTTACTTAGAATTGTATTGGAGGGTTAAGTGTAAGAGAGGGCCGGCTGCGCCCTAACTTCGCCCTCCTAGGTTTTTAATAAAGGCAGCCAATCAATCAATCAATCTCTCTCTCTCTCTCTCTCTCTCTCTCTCTCTCTCTATATATATATATATATATATATATATATATATATAATATGTTATATATATTATATATATGTCTATAATATGTATGTATGTATGTCTATGTATGTATGTGTATAATATGTCTATATATGTCTATAATATGTCTATATTATATATATATAATATGTTAGTTTTTAATGTTTTCAATCTAGTGAGTGGGATCTAGATTGAAAACATTAAAAACTTACATTAGAAACGGAAATTTTCGGAAACTGAGTTTCCTTCCTCAACCGAGCAGTGAGTGGGTAGCCTACAGTTTTACAGTATATTTATATACACAGACAAGGCAAGGTCATAATTTTGTGTTCAACTCAAATTCCTCTACAAGATTCATTGTATTTTATACTAAATATAACTCTAAGTGCTTTCTTTTGCCATATTATAATATTTTTTTTTGAAGAAGATGAGTTGCCCCACCGTTTCACTCCATAAATCAAGTGTAAATGGAAGAGACCACAGTATATCATTTTAATTACATCAAGGTTTACACAATATTTCAGTCTTTGTAAGAGAAATGTTACTCTAGAAAGCTTTCTACATAAATTCACTAGGTGATACTCCCAGCTGAGTTTACTATCTAAGTACATTCCTAGTAACTTTACAGGCTTGAAAACATCATCATTCAGATTCAGATTACCAGTACTTACATTGTTGATGGAATTTATAATTTGCTCTGTTTTGCTCTCATTCACCTTAAGTAAGTTGGCATTGAACCATACCTTAGACTCATCCATAGCCCTTCCAAGCATATCCTGAACAGTTTTTATATCAACGTCCTTATGTACCAGAGTGGTATCATCTGCATATAATATTGAAAAGACAGAAACATTTTTAATAAAATCATTTACAAAGACTAGAAACAGAAAAGGGCCAAGGACTGATCCTTGAGGAACCCCCACAGTTACATCAAGGAAATTTGAGTTTGTGCTATTCAAGCTAACCATTTGTTTTCTATTTTTCAAATAACTCTTGATCAGCATGAGCTCCTTATCTATAATACCATACTTTTCAAGTTTTTTGCAGAGTATAGAGTGAGAGACACAGTCCAATGCCTTGCTTAAGTCCAATAGTGAAGATCCAACTGGTTGTTTGAGTTCAAAACCATTCAAAACATATTCAACAAGTTTTCCAATTGCATCAATAGTACTATGATTCGGTCTAAAGCCATACTGAGAAGGATAGAACAGCTGGTTGTGACAAAATATTCATTAAGTTGAATTACAGTACATGTCTCAATGACTTCACTTAGTATAGGTACAATTGCACAATTGCAATTGGTCTATAGTTCTGGGGTTCATTATGATCCCCCTTCTTATAAACAGGTGTAACTTTGGTAACTTTTAAAAAATCAGGAAAAACTCCTTCACTCAGTATATAATTCACAATATAAGTCAGTTCAGATATAAAAACATCAACTACATTTTTCAACAAATAATTTGATATACAATAAACATCCTCAGATTTTGAGTGACTCATTCTATTTATAATAAGACTAATGATTGTTTCATCAACCTTCTTAAAATTGAAATTTTGGCTATTCAGATTACTATTTAAAAGATCAGAGAAGTCTACATCATTTGTACTATTACTATTTGTTTAAACATTACCAGTAGCACATGACACATTAACGAAAAAATTATTTGTTGAATTCACCAGATTACCTTCATTCTTGACAATTTGCCAGGCTGCCTTGCATTGATTTTTAGCCTCAGCTATAAATTTACCATTAGCTACAAGTTTTGTCCTAGAGATCTCTTGCTGGTATCTTATCTTTAAATTCTTGAACATAATTTTATACTCAAGGTTATTAGAGCTCTTCCATTTGTTATATATCACAAGAAGTAGTTTACGCATATTATCAAGTTCAGGAGTAAACCAGTTTATCACAGATGCTTTTTTCTTACCATTTCTATTTCTAGCATTTATGTATGGACAGCTCACATTGAAATACTTTGTAAAAATATACAAGAAGTTCCTAACAATACTATTTACATCTTTGGTATAAATATCAGACCAGTCTGCGGTAGTCAATGACTGTCTGAAATAGTTTAAATTATCTTGCGTAATAAAACGCTTCTTAATGTATGTTTTACTACATGCATCATCATTTTCAACCTCTGATGCAGGATCCAAATAGAAAGTAGGCCAAATACCTGCATGATCAGACATCATGTCCTGTTCTAGAAACTCTAGCTCCAAACTGTCGGTTGAAATATTTGATGCTACAATGTCAAGACAAGAATTGAATCTGGTAGGACATTTATGAATACAGTAGATATCAAATGATCTTAGTAGATTTTACAATTCAATACCAGCTCTTGCATTTTCTTTTAAGATATCCACATTTAGGTCTCCTGTAATAACCACGGTATTTAGATGAAAATCCTCCATATACCGTGGTAATAACTATATGTTTAAAATGTTCAGGTCCATCGATGTATAAGAGCAATGCTTACTGTTTATAATAATCATTTATCAGTGATTACAGATTGGAATTTACTACCCTGTTGTATGTTCACTTGTTACATGAATAGGCTACATGAAGCAGCATTTTATAGCTACATCACAACAGCGATCTGTGAGCACTGACTGAATGGGAAGCAGTGATGTTATCCCATATAACTAATGCTGACAGTTTGAAGTGAATCTCGCTCACCGGACAAACATCCGTAGGCCTACATCCGGTGGCCATTTTCACAATGCTCCACTGTAACAGCTGATCCTAATTTTGCTTTGTAATATTAAATATCGGGGCATCGAGCTTCGTTCGTTATTTATTTATTGATAAACAGAACACAATTCTTCAAAATGATTGGGGAAGGACTAACAGGCACAGCCCAAAACTCTTTCTTCCCCGAATTTTGATCTATACACTATAAATATTTCAAAAAGTAGGTTATGTTTCATAAACTTGAATTCAGGTCCAATTTTCAGTCCAAACATTTGAAAACAGAAAAGTTATAATTTAGATTGTTTACAAACCAATTATTTAATAACAAAATAACACTCACTTATCACTTAAAACTGTAAAATAATGATTAATTTTGAAAATTATGATATAGGCTACTCTAGTTTATTATTATTATTATTTTTTTATTTATTCATTTATTGTATAAAATACTATAATAATAATAATACAATTATGACATTGGAGGAAAAACTAGGCTGAGCCTGTACTATTTCTCTCCAAAAATTTTGATAAATGTTAATGTTGTCCAAAAGATAAGGTTATGATCACACACTGCTTTGTCACTTGATTTTCGGTCCAAGAATGATGATTTAAAATTTTGAATTTTGAAGGTTGATTTTATACTCTAAATAAATTACAGAATGTATCACAATAAATTAAAAACTTTAGAAATATTGCACTTATTTAAAAAATTTGAATACAAAATCAAAAACCTACTCACTATTTGAGTTTAGATTATATACCATTATCATGTCAACAAATCAGATTATTTTGATCAAGTCGATTAACATTTCTAGATAATTTTTCTCTTGAAATAAACTGATTAATTGCAAATAGTTTAACAGCTGAAAATATTCTCTCTCTCTCTCTCTCTTCCACACAGGCACTCGCATCTTCTGCTATCGACAAACGACGAAATTATCATATGTTTTTCCAAGATAGAATAATTATTATCCTTTTAATGTCCTTCAGCGAGTTTTCCCAGGGATGAGATCTAGTGCAATCGAATTTTTATATCATAAACTTACTATGTTCCAAATTTCGTGAAAATCATTAGAGTCGTTTTCGAGATCCTTTGGAGATAAATAGCCAGATATAAAAATAACCAAATAAATATAAAAATATATACAGAAATTGCTCGCTTAATATAATAGGATAGGATAGGATGGATTGTTTTGGTGAGTTACCTGAATGATAAGGATCCGATTTGAATGCATAGTCTATAAACAAAGAGGAGTATTTTTATTTTATTTTCATCGTCTATCTATAGTGAGGTCCACGTTATTATGACAGTATTTGATTAACACTGGTGTTGCTATCATTGTCTATCATTCGACAAAGCAGATAGTGCTATCCTTTTTCAAAACCGCAACGTTGCCAGACCGTTCTATTACTCTAGATATACCGGTATCAGCCATCATATATAGGAGGCAGTGGCAAGGTGGAGAATCAGCAACGTTGTCTCCTCATCTTTCTTCACTGCCATTGTAACGTGGACTTCACTATAGGTGTACAATAAAGGAAAAATAAAACCACTCCTCTTTCTTTATAGCCCATGCATTCGAATCAGGGTCCTTATTCAGGTAAAGGTGCATTTTCGTTTATGCGTAAATTTCCGCAGTCGACGACGGCAAGCATTGTTGACATTCGTATTGTCCAAATTTCAAGTGTGCTAAAACAGCTGATCAAATAACTTTTCATTATTTGTGTTTATTATTCATGAATCAAAACATTTTCAATAGTATTAACATGCCATTTAAAAGTATAAACTCAGCCTCCCTTATTAAGGCACAATTCAACATATAATATAGTAGGTTATTTGGACAAATTGAAATCTCCCTAATTGGAGATCCTCGCCCTGTCGTGGTCGACAACGGCATTTACGCACAAAGGAAAACCCAGCTTTAAGTGGACCTAATTTATTATAGTCAAAATTTTCCTGATCTACTAATATTATTTTCGACAAAGCAGATAGTGCTATCCTTTTCCTCTTCTATCATTTTCAGGGAAAATCTCCCTAATTTTGTAATATTCTTTTCATTGTAAACCTTGTCGGAATTTCCCTTAGTTTTGGATTTTGTGTTAATCGTGAACTTTGTCGGAATTTGCCAGAATTTGTTAGTAGAATAATGAATGGTGTGTTTGGCAGGTCGGCTTCGCCACGTGGCAGCACAGGACGTCTATGCTGGCTGGAGAGCTCGTTTGTGGGCAGCCGCCCCCTCGAAGTGCCAGAGACCCCGCTTGGGCCGCCGACTGCCTCCAACTGCACCAACAAGGGCCACGACCTCTACCTAGATCTAAGCACCAATTCCCAGCTGCAGCGACCACATCTCAATGGTGAGCTGTTACTCTCTTGAGTCGCGCAGCCATCATCCCAATTCCCAATAGCATTCTTCAATATTGCAGTTATTATTATTATTATTATTTCAAACGATTCTCTTTGATCCCACCAAAAAGAACTTATTTATTTTAAATAAATTTCTCATAAAATAGATTTTAGTTGATCATGGATGGACAAGAAGTATCTATTGTTTTACTTATTAAAGATGAACTAATTGAAAGTGTAATTATTTTAATTACTATAACGGGATGACTTAAGGTGCTTTCTGCATCTTTAGATTCTTTTGCAAAGTAGATTAAATTGCTAAATTTTATTTTGATGAGAATCATTTTTACTTTTCATCTAATTTATGTAATCAAGAGAATATTAATTTATGTTTGTATGATTAAAAATACAAATTTCTACAAGACTCGAGAAATGAAATGCGTGTTGAAGTTATTTATTATGTTCCGTAAATCACTGTTGTTATTGTTGTCAGTATAATTTGATTGCTTGGAGCTTGAATTTATTTTTATATGTTTTATTTTGTAGATATTCAAAGCTTTTTATTGTGCGAGTGGATGTATGATTTCCAATGTACGATTTTGATTTTGTTGTATATTTTGAAAAGTGAGTTATGTTGTAGAAAGTATGTTGTTCTGTATTATTTGTAGACGTTGGAGCTATGACAAATCCTGTTTTCACAATGGTGGCTAAATATGTTTTCATTTTTCCGTTCATTTATATGGATGAATTATTCATCAAAATTTATTTTTACAGAGAATAAGATCTTATATTGATTATAAAGATATATTTATATTCCTCTAGAGTTGCTCACTCAAGATTGTTGTGCGATAAAAGAGGTGTTCCTGTAGAAGTGTTTTCTGTTCTTACTTTCAGAATTTATAAAAATAATAATTCGATTATATTTAATTTGATTGAATCATGTATCATAATTTGTCCAAATGAACAAACCTTATTTAGTTTTCTATTTCCGATTTATTTTCCAAAATTTTTTACTGACGCTTCTTTTTACTTGTCCTTTACTATTGAAAAGAAACTACCTAACAGAACAATTTCAATTTAATTGCCAACTTCTCCGATCCTTTGACAGATTACCTAAATTTTTTATCATTTATTTTTTTATTTTGTAATCTTAGAAAACAATCATTCATCCAGAATGTGATAGTTTTTGCGAAACTATAGCATTGGCTGTTACAATGTATAATTCATACGATACGTCGTAACACGTTGGTGCCAAAAGTAGATTGCCTTCTCTTAGACTGTGATTAATTATATTTTCGCGTTTTCTCAGCTCACCTTGATTTCTCATTTATAACTAAACTCATCCTTTCACTTTATTCAATCTGAATAAAGCGAATAGCTATCGTATATCGTATACACGGCAGCTATCCTTTTTTTCTCTACACACGCTTTCTTCCAAAAACATGTTGAAATAATGTCTACTTGTAATAGTATTTATATTGGGAGCTTCACATTCGAATTATCATATTTAACAAGTTGATTATAATTCCTTTTTATCGCATTTGACTTAGAAGACTAATATTTTCATTATAATGGGTTTTCATTATATTTCTTTCTGTGTATTATTTGTAGCCAAGAATCGAAAGAAAATATAGATTTCGAACATAATAATAATTTATGTTAAAAGTATTATTTTCTTGAATGAAAGGGTCTTCAGTATGAGTTGTTTTTGTGAAAATTTAATGTATGATTTTATCTTTATACTTTATCCCATACATCCAGAATATATCAATCAGTTGCTTTTATGACAATTTGAGTCATTCCTGAGTTCATTTGTCTCAACACTGTTCAAGGTCCATGGAAAATACTACATTTTCCCGTTCTAATACTTTGTATAGCTTAATTTCCTTGACTTGAAGAACTTGGGTACTATTCATTACTGGTCAATCATGATAGTTGAACGTTTGGTACTATGAAGTATTGAATAAGAGTCTGAGAGCTTAGCATTAGTACAATAAAATTTATTGTTTATTGTAAATTTTATATTTTAAGCATTATAGCCCATACATTCTGAACCTTGAATGAGTTTAATGACAATAAATGATTTGATATGATTTCAATCTTTTATTTATTTTTTCTTTTCCTTATTCATTTATATTGCTTAGTACCTTTCTTGATTTCAATATCGTATTTATTGTAGCATGAATATCTGTTTGTCTCGAAATAAATTTTCAATTCTCATCGAGTATCTTGCATTTTCAAGGATGTTCAATATTCAATGTTTGCTTGCTTCAATTCTCTATTTGAGTGTGCTTATGAGTATGGTATTCTTTGAATGTAAAAATACTGAACGTCATCTTTTTGTGGCAAATGCTCAACTTTTCTTTGTCCCTCGTATTTCAGATACAGTACATCTATAGTATATCTATTTATGTAAAAAAATATAATCAAAAATTCCATGATTACAAATCAGATAATTTCAACATTATCTATTCATTCGATAAATAGCATTGTAATTATTGTCTTTATATAATGTGGTTGCGAAAAACAGAAGAGCACGGCAATTCATCGACTCCACATCCAATTGAATGAATTAGATAGTACTGAATGACGAAAAATCAGTTACTTACCAATTGAAATAAAAATACTAATTAGGGATCTGAGGTGGAAAAAAGGGGAAGATTGAAAGGTTTACCAACTATGATTAGCCATGTAGCCTACTAGGAAATGCTTGTATTGGCAAATACATCAATCCATGAGAGGGAGAAAAACGTATCAGAAAAAGAGAAGAGAATTTAGGTTTGGTAGGATTAGATGAAAGAAGGTATATGTGGTGGGAAAACCCCATAAGATCATGTGGTAGCATATTTTGAATTTACTAAAGTGAAACAGATTCCAGAAGAGTGCTTCGAATTATTCTAATAGGCACAATTCCGTTCAAACACAAATTTCATTGAATGTCCTCATGTACAAGTTGACATATTTCAAGAATTGTGCCCACCTTACTAAGAATGATCTTTACATTATAGTCAAAACAAAATTGTTCGGAGGTTCGAACATAATTTTGAAATCATTTTGCATCATCATCGATACTGGAGAATTTCTGAAGCTCATTAAATTATCACAGTTGTGCTCAGATACACACAAATAAGTGATAATGCGCCAATCGTGTATTTCCTTTCCTATCCTTACAATTATTCCTTTCTATACAATATTATAGAGCATGAATTCAAAAAGTAATTTTTTTTTTAATCGGTTGTCTTCCAGATGAATAAGTTCTGTAACTTTAAAACCATGACCTAGTAGGTGATTTAACTACAATATACATTGTGACTGACTACATGATGAATTCAAAATCATTTTAATCTTATCTCCTGGAAACTCATGGGAAAAATACTTCAGGCCTTTCAAATAAAATTTTAGTACTATACTGTAAACAATTTCAAGAAATAGTGGAGAATTACCTGGGTACCGTAATAAAAAGGTAGGCTATAGGGTACTGAAAATGAGAATATAATTTCATGATTTTGTCTAAAATTATATTTTCATTGTTTATTGGGTTTATTGATTAATCCGGAACCTTTGGTTCATATTATTATTTTGAGATTCCTATTCATGTATAATTTCGTTAATAATGTAATTTCCAGCACTTTGGCATCTCAAGAAAGTCACAAACAATATATTTGGAGATATGGGTGAGTTCATTCCATTGAGAAAACTAACCCAACTGATTTGAGAGCTTGAATTAACCCTGAAACCATAGATAAAAGATGTAAAATCATATTTTTAGGCCTTCGTTTTCATCTGTAGCCTGAATCATTTCAGGACCAGGTAACACAACTTATTAAAAAAATTCATGAAGTTTTGAATTCTTAACTTTTTATAATCAACAATAATACAAATCTTGTTCAAGTGTTTATTTATAACATAACTTCATAGTACTCTTTTTTCTGAAAAGTTTTTAATATAAAATAAAATAAATTATTCAATTTGTGTTTTTAATCTGTTATTTTATATTAAAAACTTTTCAAAAAGGGTACTATGATGTTATTTTATAAATAATACAAATACCCACCTATTTTAAAGTTTATACGAGTAAGAAATAGAATGGTTCCTTTCAAATGTCAAATTAAAAACTACAAAATTTTTCTCAAACTGTTATGAAAGCGTTATTATATTCTACTCCACATCTTATTTCAAAGTTTGAATCATCTCTTATCATACTTTTCATAATACCTGGATATGAAAGTTCCCCTAGTATTTTTTTTAAATGCTACATTTAAAAGTGAGTTCCATCTCAATCAGAAGGATAGATCAACATTAATTATTAATAGGATAGGCTAATTTATCATCGAACTTCATTAACGTTTATATGTATTAACGTTTGAAAGTGTTACGTTTTAGCCTAGTCATTTCCAACTATTCTCTGCACTCATTTTCATTTCATTTGCATCAAAACTCAGTGATTGTCTGATGCTTGTTGGTTCGTTGTGCATGTCATCCTTTTTTCTAGTAAAATTTGATCTACTAACTCAAAACCCAGAAAGTACTAAGTACCTCATTTTTGTCACTTCTCCATTAACTAGAGGTCAGTATTCCCAGATTGAACTTGTTGTATAACTTATTTATTACTCCATTGGAGTTTATCATGGGGGAACTTTCACAAGAAAATTCCACTTTATAAGTGCACGTCAAGGGTTGAAAGTGCTCGTCAAGGGTTATAAGTGCACTAGTTAACTCTTAAATTACACATGGATCTTGCTTGATGCTTAACCAGTTATTCAAATAAAATTAAACGATATCATCTTCAGTATTATGCATTATAAGCGTACATTCCTTTGAAATGTTAATCTCAAAAGTACAAGATTGTTTTCCCAAGTGTGATGATAACTGTATTGATATGAATAGTGATAACACTATGATATCAATAGTTAATGGCAATAATATAGCCTATATAACCCGCATTTGTACAATCTATTATGAAAATATGTTCTTGACAGTATTGTATTAATGGAAGATGCATATTACTGTATTAAGTTACTTTACTTTTTGCCAATATTCCACACATCCTCAAGTATTAAAGTCTAAAATACCAAAGTCGAAACCGGTAACCCGTGCTCCGCAAGGTTCTAATTGATTTATTTATTATTAAGCGTATGGCAGTTTTGTCAAAATTTCACATTAGAGCATTTCAAGGGTTGAAAATGCACGTCAAGGGTTATAAGTGCACGTCAAGGTACTGTATTGCCTGGGGACTGGCTACAGTAATGTCGTTTACAGTAAAGTCCAATTGAAACTTGACGTGATGAAATATTGAAGAATTTAAAATAGGCCTAGGTAAATTGAGAATCCATATGCAAAATTTTCAGTTAATCAGTCCAGCAGTTCAGACGTGATGATGCGTCATTCGAGAATTTCCTATCCCGAACGTGTATAAGCCAGTTCTTTCTTTATTATATATTATTTAGAGTAGCCGTTTGAGTCTTATTATGTGATACATGATGGCTCTCTTTTAGTTTGGAAAACAAGCCGGCGTAGCCTAGTGGTCTGTAGAGTTGCAACTTCAGTCTGGTACCGCTTTACCAGTATGAATTGCCATTTGATATGGTATTTGCTTGTATGAAACCTGCAGACAGATGTCGGCGTGACCCGAGGATAGTATATATCTGTATTCTGTATACTATCCTTGGGCGTGACCAAGGTCAAGGTCAAAATCGTGATCAAGGTATGATGTGATTGTGCCCAGGTGACCAAGCTGATGAGGACAGCCTGCTCGACTACCACTCGTCGACACTCGGCCGCACTCGGCCGAGTCCCAGCTCGACCACAATGGATGACGTGCTCGACTCACTGCTCGGCCTCCCCTCCACCTCCCGCTCACCCTCCCCCTCTCCCGCCCCCACCACGCGGCGCTCCTGCGGCGACCTGAGGACGCGCTCCGACCTCCCAGGTAGGAGCACGCTGTAAGTTGAACCTCCTTTCAATCGTCTCTAGCACCGTCATGCAACCAACACACACCCAAAAACAAATAATAATTATTATTGTATTATATGATAATTGTCAAAAAATTGACAATACTTGATAAACAAGGCAATATAAATCACAGTTCAAAATATGAACAGATACACAGGAAAACTGACAATTTTGAAATAATTGATAATTATTATTATTAAATTATATGAAAGATTCATTAAACTAGTAGCATTTTATTAATGAAAAAGCATAACTCTGGAATGCCATTGTAGAAAAGTTTGGCGAATGGCAGTTAATTAGTTTTCAGTTTTCCTTTGCAGTTCATAGATGTTACAGTAAGTGAACGCGGGGAAGGCATACACCTTGCCTTTTAAGATTAAGCGCTCCCACAGAAAGACACCCATGATGTAGGCCCAAAAGGTGGTAATGCAGTTAAAAGTTACATTTTTTCTTTCCGGCAGTCAAGATAAAACTATGAATGAAGAGTTTATGAGTCAATTTTCCAATACATAAGTATTTTTGATTGTGCAGTGTGGAACTAGAAAATATCCCTAATTTTGAAAGATACCTGAAAGATTGTTCAATATTGTCTTGATAATATGAAAAAGGATCCTTCATACACATATCTTGTTAGAGACATACATAATTTCCATTAATCAATTCACTTGCTCTCCCATTTGCACCAAAATCATCAGGAGGGGATTTATTCTACAAAATGCATTTTTTTCTACAATATCTTTAACAATTCTCCAATTCACACAACTCTCTTGAATTGCAATGCTGGAAATATGGAATTGATGGGTATTAACTGATGAATCAGGTTGTTAATTATTCTTCCTGAGTCATTTGATCTTGCAATTCCAATTCCAAAATCATACTACAATTTAAAACATACATACTACAATAGAGAATATGAATAGTAATAGGAAGTAGATCTTATGTTTTCTACATAAAATATTATATTTTCTCCATCTCTTCTGAATAACTTTTTACTGATAATATTATCATAGTGAATTAATTCTCACATTAATGCATGCCAAATTTGAATTATGTAGGCTACGGTATTGAACTTTCATCTCCCTAACCACTTTAACTGTTGTCAACTGGAATATTTCAAATGGTAATAGATTATCTGCCTCAGAACCTGCATGTCCCCCGGGATAAAACAGAGATAGATTTATGTAGGTACACTAGCTTGGAATAGATTTCCTCTTTTATTATATAATTAACATTGTCCAACTTCACTCCTTTGTTGCACTAAATTGCTTGAGTAATCGACTTGATTATATTATAAACTAACTCTTGAAATTTGAATTACTTCTTGGAAAAAAATGAGCTATACTCCACACGATCTCACCTTTGGGTAATGTGGTGAGTAGTTCAGTCTCTTTTTATGATTTTGAAGGAATGTCTTCTCTAATTAATTATAATTATTTATCAATTTGATTTTGTAGATACCATATCTTACATTATTTTAATATCATTATTTATACACATTGATTCCTAACTAAATATATAGCAACTTAAACTCTGTAGTTTTAATCGAAAATATCAGATTAGATTTATGGTTTCATAGTCTGGGCGCAAATGTCATGAAAAAGGCACTCCGTGGTCATTTTTGAGTAACAAACGTGGAAGATGTCTCAATTTCTTTGTTAGGTCTAGTATAATAAGGATCGTGATGATGATAAGTCGAAATCACAAGCAAACATCTCAAAAACAAGATGACCGCCAAACTTTATAGGATTTTTTCATATTGCTTGTATTTCAATAACCGTTCAAGATATTCAATCGTTTTTTCAACGGAAATATTTCAATGATCTTTCTGTAAAATTTCCCTCTAAAACGCATATTTAATTAGTTATAACCTTCAAAGCAAAAAACCAAACGTTTTTTCAAATTTATTTTTATTATAACTTTTTATGTACAAGAAATACAGAGAAGTTTTAAATCTATGAAATTTAGATCGTTTCTTCAGCTATGAAATGATATATCTTTATGCACTATACGTCAACAAATGTTCTCCAGTGCCCTCCAAAGAAAACCCTGCCTGATTTCTGGTGAGTTTTTCCATAAGCATGAGGTGATAACAAGGTAGAATTATAAAATCGATTTTTCATGACTACTTCAAGATAGAGACTTGCAAATGGCCTAAATCTCTTCGTTCAATAAGCTGAATAAGAATATTGATGATGGAAACAACGAAAATATTCGACATCATTATAAAATTCATGATGGCCGTCATTACTGATAGAATTTTTCATATCGCTTGCTATTCAGCTACTGTGAGAGATATCGGATTGATTTTAGCAACAAAGTGTTAAGAATCAGCCAATCTATGATATTCGATAGAATCGTCTCATTTCGACTACTTTTTCGCGATTAATTTAACTTCAAAAACTTGAAATATACATTTATTCACTTTCCACTCTGTAGCCTATATGTATTCGCAGTAGACATACACTATTATCATTGGCACAGTGTTGTAGAATATTTCCAAAGCTTCAAAATGACATCTGATTGAAGGCTGTAAGTCCATATTTTACGGCTGGTGCATCTTTCGGAAAAAGAGTGAAAAGTACTGTTTGCGTTAATTGACCGAAGCGAAGCTGAGGTCTCAGTTTCGACTCCATCGGCTTTTGTCTGTTTGTTTGTTTGTACCGCAGTTACATTCGCAGTTATTGTCCGATTTGGATGAAATATGGCATGCAAGCTCTTTGAAACAAGACGCAGAAACGTATGTGTAACAGTTTTTGATAAGACCTCTAGTCCAGTCAATATAAACATAAAAAAGGGGATGTGTTTGCAATTTATATTGTAGTTCTGAATGTTCTAATGTATTATTTGGGTACATAAGAGAAGTCCAGAACCAATTTATTCATGCAAAATTTCCTTGTGCTAGATACAGAGTGGCCCAAAAACCTCATATTTTGGCTAATTTTCCAGTTTTCAGCTATTCCTGCCAAATCTCGTAATAAGACAGAAAAATTTGCTCTCGCCTTTTTTCTAGATTATGAAATTCTGAATAAAATGAGATCATTCGGAACTCTCTATCTCCAATGAGTACTGAGTTATGATTTTTCAAAAATGAATGAAATTTGAAGAAAAAAAAATCAATTTTCATGAATATTAATTTTTGATCAACAATATCTTCCGATTGTTACCATTGAGATGTATTTTTCAAAATCTCTTCGGGCGTATTTTTGTGCTCTACAATCTGAGATCAGGTAGCGAGCTCTATCTCATATAGATTTCCAGGTACACCTGACAACAATGCTCCTTGTATTGTGAAAAACACCTAATTTTCAGCTTCAACCATCATCACCAACTACATTGTCCTCACATTGATATTTCGCACAATGACATAATTTCATGAGACTATGTTCTATGAGAATCACTCGTTAGATGCACTTAATTTCAGTATTTCCTAGTGGAGAGGCGCGCTTAAGGACACCTGAAGGATCAAAATTTCAAACCCTTATAACTTCTGACACAATGCTCAGATTTCATCGTACTCTACTTCATTCTTCTCGGCTCGTCAAGGCGGTCCAAAATCATGCATCATATGTCAAATTCAGTCGAAAAGTGAAAAATTTATTGTTAAGTGTACAAAAGCCCATATTCCAATACACCAAAAATCGCCAATTTCTATATTCAAAACTGCATGTCTTTTGAAATACTTCTGATGAAATTTCCAAATCTGGTGAGAATGTGAAAATTGTCCCCCTCTACCCACTCCATTAAACAATACCTTCAATTCCAATACCATTCGTAAGTTACAGAAGATTTCAAAAATGGCGATTTCAGTTTTTACATTTTTTCGTGATTTTACTGTTGATCAAGAGTTTCTAAAACGAGTCTGATACATCATAGAAACTCTCGATTGATTCCAAATTGTAGATAAATTCATCCTCTACGAGCTCAGTTGTCTAAAATCCATCATGAATCACTTTTCCCTATCATAGTACTGCCAAAACCGTTAATATGATAAAAATATCCACAATTTCCGGATTTTTTTCAACAATCAAATCTCACTCTACGAAAATATTTTTCCATAAATCGTTTACAACATGTGTTCTAAGTCTTCTAAATTAACTGCATATTCCATTTTTCCGTCAGTTGACCGATTTCTTATAATTAATTATTAGAAAAGTTTTAATATATGTTCATATTGTAATAATATGGAGACGATATAAAGGTACTTCCTTGATAAGTCTGGTGTCTCTGGAAACAGTGTCTCTAGCACTTTCAATGGAGAAAATAATAGATGACATTGCTAAATATTAACAATATACTGTACTTACTGTACTGGCCCTTCTTATTAGTTTGAAAGTTGTATTCATGAGTGAGGTCTACTGTTCGCAGAACTACTCGTAGAGTAAAACAGACTTAGAAGACAATATACAGATCAGAAATGAAGCTAGCTAAACTCGATTACAATAGTAAATGTATTCAAGAGGGTAAAAATAAAAATAAAGCTGCATGGGAAGTAGTTAATGGGCATCTTAGTAGAAATAGTTCTTCAATTAATGATTCCTGTAAGTTGTCGAAGAGGTTCTTCTTCTTATTATTATCATTATTATTATTATTATGTTTGAAGGGACGGATTCAAGGATCCAAAGGTTCAAAGAACCCCACACGTCAACCGAAGCTTATTGTGTTCCCAAGTAGTATGTTAGTTGGGCAAACCAATACCTATGTCCTCTACAAGAAGCAGGAGTTTTTCCCTATACTAACATCCCATTCATGACCTGGTTGCTTGTCGCAATCCAGTGTGATATGCTTGGCAGTCTCTTCAGACTGATTGGTCCTGGTGACCTACGTGAGTTCCACTCCTGGCCTTCTTTGAAGGTCCTTCCGCTGAGAAGGAGTCGTCAAGTTGCCTCTAGAGCGCCTGGCTACCCTTGATTCAGCCTCTTGACGCACATTTGTGCCTGGAGTTTCACCCATCTCGGGTCTCTTGGGTTTTTTCTTTTTGCCCCTCCGAAATTTTGCAGGGTCAAAAGCCTCACCTCTCCCAAGAAGTTTTGCCTGAATGGCCGCCCATCTTTGAGCAGTGGTGAGTTTGGCCTCTCCACCCACAAACTTGTGACCTACGTGAGTTCCACTCCTGGCCTTTTTCTAGGTCCTTACGCTGAAGGAGGGGTCGCCAAATTGCCACTGGGGCACCTGGTCACCCTCGACTCAGCCTCTTGACCTACATTTGTGCCTGGAGCTTATCCCACCTCTGGTCTCTTGGGTTTTTCTTTTCGCCCCTCCGAAACTGCCCTGATGGGGCATATCCCGTGGGTTTGAAGGCAAGGCAACTTCTGGAGTTGCCTTGGGGTTTGGTTTGTTCATGTGGTTCCCACGAACAGCTTGGGAAGTGGAGTCAACCCAGACAGAGCCCTGCATATCAAGGCAAGGCTATATAGCCTACTACAGGAGGGCGCCTGGTATCCTGCAGGCACCATTAGAGATACAATATAAAAGTATCACCCATCAGCACGGTCCTCATAAAACCTTGGGTTCTCCTAAGAAGAAGTAAGAATATGGCCAAGGAAGGCCAACAGATAGAAAACGGAATAAAGACTGGCACAAAGCTAAGTCAATGGAAAAATTGCCATTCTAGAAACGAAAAATTCCAAAGCATATTAAGAAGGAGAAGAAGGGTTTTAGAACAATATTTTTCACTCTTTTTCCGATGACGCTCCAGCCGTAAAATATGGACTTACACTGTGTCAATAATACGAGTGTACGGTATATCTACTGCGAATACATATAAGGTGGAAAGTGAAATATTGTTCCCGAGAAATGCATGTTTCAAGTTTTTGAAGTTGAATTAATCACGAAATGAGACGAATCTATCGAATATCATAGATTGGTTAATTCTTAACTCTTTGCTGCTAAAATCAATTCGATATCTCTCACAGTAGCTGAATAGCAAGCGATATGAAAAATTCTGTCTGTAATGACCGACATCTTGAATTCTATAATGATGTCGAATATTTTTGTTGTTTCCATCATCAATATTCTTATTCGGCTTATTGTAACGAAGAGATTGAGGCCATTTGCAAGTCTCTTCCTTGAAGTACCTAGTCATGAAAAATCGATTTTATAGTTCTACCTTGTCATTACCTCATGCTTATGGAAAAACTCACCAGAAATCAGGCAGGGTTTTCTTTGGAGGGCGCTGGAGAACACATTTGTTGACGTACAGCGCATGAAGATATATTATTTTAAAGCTGAAGAAACGATCTAAATATTATAGATTTAAAATTTCTCTGTATTTCTTGTACAAAAAATGTATAATGAGAAGAAATTTGAAAAAAAAGTTTTTTTTTTTGCTTTGAAGGTTATAACTAATTAAATATAGGAACATTTAAAGGGAAATTTTATAGAACAGAATTTGTAGATGAAGATCATTGAAATATTTTCGTTCAAAAAAAGATTGAATATATTGAACGGTTATTGAAGTACAAGCGATATAGCAAAATCCTAAAACTTTTGGCGGTCATCTTGTTTTTGAGGTGTTTGTCTGTGATTTCGACTTATCATCATCACGATTCTTATTATGCTAGACCTAACGAAGAGATTGAGACATCTTCCACGTCTGTTACTCAAAAATGACCACGGAATGACATTTGCGCCCGGACTATGAATTATGATGGTTGTACTGTTATTATTGCCTATCCTATCATCTCTCCTCATAGTCCCATCCATTCCCATGCAAAGCCGTGTGCTCATCTACGCATGTTCCTCAGAGGAAAAATGTTGTCCTAACTATTAACGCTCACTGAAGAGCGCACTGTATGGTTTGCGCACAGGCATTTGCCCATGCAGACCATTTTCGTTTAAGTTATTAAGCTAAGTTTATTTATAATCTTCATTATACTGTGTTGTTTTCTTGGTTGTTTCTTTAATACTGTGTTTAAGCAAATTTTGTATTTTGAAATTTTCATTTTTCTTAACTTTTTAATTTAAATACGATTAACAGCACTACTACTTTTACTATAACACAGTGAGAAAAAATAGATACAACTCTAAATATTGGTTATAATTGAGTTAATGACTTTGTAGGCTACCGGTAAGTTGATAATCATTAATTGTAGATGATGTGTGTGTTTCAGAGTCAGCTAGCCATGGGCCAAACCCCTGCGAGAAGACAACACGACGTGGCAGTGAGGGTGGCAGTGAGTCACGACTGCACGTGATCCGCGGAGGGCGACGGGTGTCGTTCGACGTGGAGGGGGGCGAGGAGGGGCAGGTGAAGTGTCGCTTCGCCAAGTGCGGCAAGACGGCGTCAGTCGCCGACGCCAAGAACACGTTCAAGACGTGTCACAACTGCGCACACGTCTACTGTTCAAGGGAGTGTCGCCGCGCTCACTGGGAGAAGCACCGCAAGACGTGTCTGCATTCACGGGTCGGCGCCCTCTGTCGCCGGGTGCTGTCTAGCATTAAGGACGACTCGGAAACTCTCCACCATGTCTCAGTTCTGGCTAGAAGAGGCTTTCTGGCTCGCGGACGTGGTGCAGTCAAATGCTTCTTCTCAAGCCCCGAACAAGCGGAGAAATTTGTAACGCACGGCTTAACAGATTTGGGGGAGCCAACGTTTGTGCGATGGGCTGACCTACTGCCAGGCGAGATGGGACCAGAACTGTACTCGGAATTGTTGAAGCTGTGCAAGGCCTACAACCCCGACACGCGGTTCGTGATCTATGTGGCGGTGTGTGTCATCAGCGAGGTGCCCACCACGGGTGCAGTCAAGTGGGAACGACAACTGGTGTCGCGCTGCACCAAATTCAAACTCAGTCGGCCATTGTTGGCACCAGCTAAACAACAATCGGCACAGAATATCAGCAGGGACAGTGACGACCCTGAGACGTTGATCCTGACTTCGTTGCCCGGATGCCAGGAGCAAGCCATCCAACGAGCGAGGCAAGTGAGCTTCACTAACATTCAGCGTCACTTGCGACAGCGAGGCGTCAGCCTGCGCCGTCACTTCCCCGAGGTCTACCAGCGACTGTGTGCCTACGTGGAGGGCTCTTCCGAACGTTTCACCCCCGTCACCATCTACCCACGTGACTCAGCCACCGGCAAAAGCTTCATGTGCATCATCATGCCTGACGCCGAACCCGAAAAACTACAACTGCTACCAACCGATAGCACTCGTGTTCAAACTATCGATATTAGTCTCGAGCCACAACCTCAGGCTAATTGATCTTCATTTGACGAAATTCCTAGAACTAATCCTCTCTAATATGAGCTTGCATCCTTCTACCCAATAGGAAACTTACACGAAAAGTTACTCCTCTGTGCCAATAGAAGTTTTCTAAAAATATTTTATAATACTGGTCGTACTTGTAATTATTATCCTGAAACGAAGAAACGTGGAATTCGTTATTAAGAATCAATTTAAAACTCCAATTCAAATCTATTTATTTATCTATACATTGATACATACAATATCATTCTCAACTATGAATAATAATTGTTATTTCAAACAAGAATTTGTACAATTTTTGATTATTTTTATTGAGTCAATGAATTGTTTTAAAATAAGAAATACAGTCACATAACGTCATGCTAAATTATTTGTAACTAGCGGCTTGTCTAACATAGATTTGGTTAACATCATATTTATTTTTTTTCATTTTTTAGACGTGTGAATTGAACACACATTGAGAAATTCAGTGTGTGTTGAATTGCAATGTTGATGATACATTTCAATCGCAATATTTGAGTTGTAGTTCGAGTATTACGACACGGTAGTCTAATCAATTTACAGCAGAATTGAGTAACAGAAAAATTTGATTGATATGGGATGACAGAAGACATCAAAGTTAGTAAATTTCCAAAATTTCTTTCCAATCAAATCCATGAGTTGCCTTACATTTCAAATTTATTTATGACAAAATGTGAATAAACCAACATAAATTATTGATCTTGATAATTTAATATTTTTGTTGTTTTTTGGATATTGTGAATACATTTGACCTCCTTTTATTCTAACTTGTAAAGAGCATAGCTGTTAACTTGTATTCTGTAAGCCTAATCACTTTAATCGCTTATATGTTTCACCTTAAGATTGATACATTTTAAAAAGCTTACAACTTGATGATCGATAATGAAATTATAACTCTATTTCTAATAAACAAATCATGTAATATAAATTGATACATATTAATAGTAGAAGGGACTTTGAAATAAAACTATTGGTTGATGGACATAATACATTTATTGGAAGCCAGTGATAATGAAAAAATGTCCAATTCCAGTGCTAGTATTTGGATGCAAGTTCATCTTTCTTTCACTTTCTCTGAATAGAGACAATCGATAGATATTTTTGAACTTGAAGGTGCTATTTTGTAATTAGGAAACTATGAACTTGGTTCTTGAACCACTGGCAAATACCGACTTGAATTTACCTTTAACAGAACTCAACATTTAATGCGTTTCAAGTTGACCTCGCACTCTTCAATAAATCATATTGGTATTTCAATACAAATCCAGCAAAAATTTAACTTCCCTCGCATAAGTGGATTTTGTTGTGAATTTTTTGTGGCTAATAATTTTATGAACTGGTCACTGTCATGAAATGGATGCATAATTATACTAATGTGAGTCAACCCCTTAACCATTAGTAAGATTGAATTTGGTGGCAACGAGTAATAATCAGCTTCGAATTTGAAAAATATTAATCTAAGAATAATACTCCCATGTATAGATTAATCTAGTTATTGTAATGGAAAATTAACAATTAATCGAGTGACACCAAATACTTAACATGCTAAGAACTTTCAGGATTCTGCTGATTCTACTGGTTTTTGGATTCTCAATCATTTATTTATTCATTTACATTAACCAATGCACAAATCAAATACATAATTAGGAAAGGACCGACAGGCCTAGCCCAAAACTGTTCCCTTTCCGAATTTTGATAGTAGTAAGCCAATGTGTAAAGGTAGGTTATGTTGCTTCACTTTGAATCAAATTCCGAGTCCAGAAATATACAAAACAAAATTTAGAATTAAATTAGATTGAAACCAGAAAAGAATAAAAATATTGCACCAAACTGTAAACTGTAAAGTTTTCAAAACTTGGAAACATTGAATTATTCAGAAATTTAGAAACCAAAAAACAGAACCAAACTCACTCCAAAAATCATGATTTACCAAAATATTTTATTTTTAATCATAATAAATTCATAAATATTTTCAATATCTTATTTTTATGAAGTTTCAGATGAGAGTTTATAATAATGATTTTACTATGTCACCAATGTTCAAGTAACTTTAAGCTGAACAGTTCATTCTTCCAACAGTTTTTTTTCTTTGATATATTCAGGACTAATTATCTATCAATAAGGAAAGAATAACAGCAACTGATGAAAGTGTTAATTAAGTGTTGCTCTGTCTTCTTCTTCCTCCTCCTCCTCCTCCTCCTCCTCCTCCTCCTCCTCCTCTTCTTCTTCTTCTTCTTCCTTTTCTTCTTTCTCTCTTTCTTACTCACCTTTTCCAACTAACCTCACTCTTTTACATTTGCATTTATCAAGTTTCTTTTATTTTTCATAACTTTTCATTTCAAACAGGCCACAATTGAGTACTATCATATTAAAAAGTGAAGTGAAGTTCAATAAGATTGAAATAATTTGCTAAGAAAATCAACAATATTTGCTGAGTAAGTCATGTATTCTTATGATACACCCACCATACCAAACTGCTGCTTGATTCATGTGGGATCTCTTGGTTTTAGTATTCAGAAATTATAAAGAAATAAAAAGTAAATTCGTATGGCTCTTCTTGGTGGGGAGTCCCTTGCGGGGAGGTGCCACTTCGCCTGATTTAAGCCGTCATTGGCCTTACCACTTAAACAAAGAAAATTCTTAGTCTATTTCGAATTATATAATAAATTGCTCTCATTCCCTATTCTTTATTCGATGAAATCTTTTTCTGATGACTGATCTTGAATATCAAGTACTACCGTACTAAACAAACTAGAATATTGTGGCTTCTTTCCATGCATAAGCTTTCCATGTAAAGAAAAAAAATGCATAACTCTAAAGATAATTCATATTTCTAGATCAAAGTAAATGTATACATAATTATAAATTTATGTTCGTTGAGAAAATACTAAAGATGAGTGAACATAGTCCAGGCAATGAATGCTCAAAAAAGGGTAAAGTGGGAAATGTTTAGAAGACAATTTTCGACCCCACAGTTCTGTTAAGGGTAGTATGGAGGTAAACATATCAAAAGTCACCACTCCTACTCAAGAAATATCGATGTAGGGGGAGAAATTTTCATTACTGCAACAAGTGTCAATTCTGCGGTTCCACACCTTCAACAGAGGAGATAAAGATGCGCACTTTTGCTATGTTCACCTACTAACTAGTCCAAATGAAGCTGCAAAGTCAAAAATGGTGTCACAGACACCCTCTTCAAATGTCATTGTCAAACGATCAATTTTTACAGCAATGAAAATTTTACCTCTACATTGAAGCTGCTATAACATGAAAAGAAAACTTGGAATAGTGAATTAATAAATGATTTCAAAGAGAATTCAATGCTCTACAAACCTACGATAAGCATAAGTTTTTATGATGCATTGTTGGAGAGTTATAAGCCCTGAAAGAGCAAAACATTGGATAAAAACCTGTTATTTTAACAATTATACACCTTCAAGAGCGAATATCTCGGGAAATTTTGGGAATATCACAAAATTCCACTGAACAAAAAGTGTAGAGAATTTATCAAGCTTCATTTATTAATAGTTATGTCGGTTGAACGCATAGTTCTCAAGATATGAGCGTGGAAGCAAAACGCTGAAAATTGCAACTTTTAAACCACCCTCTTCCCCTAAGCACATGAGTTAGGAATGGGGAATTTTGATATGTTCTCCTCCTAACTAGTCCCAACAAAGCTGCAAGGTCAAAAAATTTGTTTAAAACATTCCCTCCAAATTCCTTTGTCAATTGGTCTATTGTTGCAAAAATGGAGATTTCACACTCAACACTAAAGCTGTTGCAAAAGGTGTAGGGAAATTTGTAAAAGCGTGAAATTAAAGTAGTAGTAGTAGTAGTAAAATTATAATTCTTATTTAATATATTAAATCATTGCTTAGTTTTAGAGCTGTTTCCAAAAATGCCGTCATTTTTCTCCAGTCTTTCCCATTCAGCCATTCAATCACTTCTAGTTCGGTAAGTTTAAATTTCCCTAACCATTTTTTACGAGCACCCCCCAATATCGGACACCCACCCATAAAGTGAAACATATTTTCTACGTCGCCCGTGTTACATAGTGAGCATCGCCACTATATTTCGTCTCTGTCGTGAGAAAAATTGAGGCGGAAAAAAGGGATCCCCTTGCTTTAATTATTAAGCTTATCTTCCTCCTATCGGAAAGACACTCAAGATAAGATCTGTTATCGTTTTGCCGCTCTAACTGTCTATACAACCCATGAAACTGTGCTTCGTTCGCGTTTTGTATCCACTCATCTCTCATCTTCTGTTTCATTCTTTCGCACAAGCAGCTCAACTCCACCTTCCAATCACTCTTTTCATATAAACATTTTATCAAATTGCACCCGAATTCCTCGTCCCAGCTCCTCCATTCTTTGTACCATGAAATCTTACTTCTTAATATGTTCTCTGCTAATTCTCTATTTATCACCAGCCCCCATTTTTCACAATAACACTGAATATCATCAATCATTTTCTGCAAAGCTTTTGGTGTTGAGGCCAATAAAACTAGATCATCCGCATACAGCAGAACCTTGACGTTTAATTCATCCAACCAGATTCCCTCTCTTAAACTATCACTCAAATCATTTATAAACAAGGAGAAGAGCAACGGGGATAGCAAACAGCCTTGCTTTAATCCACATGTGGTCTCGAAAAAATTGGACATCTTATTTCCACACCAGATACTAGCTTTTGTGTCTACATACATACTAGAAATAATCCTAACAAATTGGTCTGACAAACCCATCATATATAATTTTTGAATGAGTGCTATTCTATCAATTTTATCATACGCGGCTTTCAAGTCGACGAAAAAACAATAAATTTTTCCCTCTACCTTGAAGTTTCAAGTTAATTATACTGATTAGGTTGAAGATATTGTCAGAAGTGGAATACCCTTTCCTAAAGCCCGCCTGGTACTCACATAACACCTTATTCACGTTAACCCACCTTTCCAGCCTTCCAAGCAACACCCCTGCAAACAATTTCGCAATAGAGTTCCCAAAAGATATCCCTCTATAGTTCTCTACATCCGATAAATCACCTTTTTTGAATATAGGGAAAATTACTGATTCACTAAAACAACTAGGTATGTCTGCGCTCTTAATTATGTGATTAAATAGCGACAGAACATTATTCAATAATTTATCGGGGGCTTTCTTAAAAAATTCTTTCGGTATTCCATCTGTGCCCGGTGCTTTCCCATCCTTACATCTGCGGAGCGCTTCTTTTAACTCATCCTTTCCTATAGTCGCATCCAGAATTTTACTCCTATTGACAGGGCCCACCAGTACATCAATACTTCCCAGAGCCTCTGCTGTAAACTGTCGCTCAAAAAATCTATTCCACTGTTCCGATTTTATAGCATTACTTGTTAATCTTCTTGATGATTTAAAAAACCTCACCGTCTCCCAAAAGTTTTTAGAATCTCTTACGTTAGCCAATTTTACTGCCGCATGGTGATAATATTTTTTTCTTTTTATTCTTGCACAATATTTTATAGATATATTTCAAATCTGTATAAGTACGCCTAGTGACTTCAGAATTGCTTCTCCTGAATAAATTCAACATTTTGAGGCACCTCACCTCAGTCTCTCTCTCTTCCACTCCCAGTCAAACCACACCTGTTTAAATTTTCCATTTGCCGGTACTCTATTATTCTCTCGCTGTCTATTCATACTCTCCTTGATTATTGCAAGAATGCTATTCGTGGCGCGTTCAACATCAGTAACATCATCCAAATCTGATTCGTTTAATTGATTTCTTACACGCTCCTGATACTGTCGCTCTACATTTCCTTTCCAACCATACCTCGGTAGCGGCAACAGATAATCTTCATTTACTCGCAATTCACTTATTTTTACTGCTACTTCTACGGGCAAATGATCAGAAAATATTTCTTGCTTCACCTTAAAATCATTTATATCCTTGAGCAAACCTCTAGACACACAACACAAATCTATCACTGAAGCACCTGAACCTCTAGTGAACGTAAATTCTCCCAATTCATCACTCGTTGTTCTCCCATTTAATATTACTAGATCATATCTTTCACGGAGGTCCAAAATTATTTTACCTCTACGATTCAATACCATGTCTTTCGATCTTCGATCCCATTTAACTCCAAATTCTGGATCTAATAATAAAAGCAAAACGCTGAAAAATGAAACTTTTAAACCACCCTCATCCCCTTAGCACATGAGTTAGGAATGGGACTTTTGATATATATTTTCTCCTCCTAACTAGTCTAAACAAAGCTGCAAAGCCAAAAAAAAATTGTTTAAAACATTTCCTCTAAATTCATTTGTCAATTGGTTTATTGTTACAAAAATGGACATTTCATACTCAACACTAAAGCTGCTGCAAAAGGTGTAGGGAAATGTGTAAAAATGTGAAATTATACATCAAATTGAAGAAAATTCAATGCGTTATAAGATCATAATCAGCATGGATTTTTTAAAAGTTATAAGAGCAAAAATAGAAAAAAATTGGTGGCAAAGGGGTTTTTTCAAAAATGTGTTTATTATTATGACAGTCAAGTCCTTAAGATACATAGTTTTTGAGTTTTATGCGAGAAACCAAAAAATGGTTTCTTCATTCATATAGGTACTGAATTAATTAATTGAATGAAAAATACTAAGAAATTGTCAAAAACCACAGATTTATTGATACTTAGAAAGACCGGTTTCGGTTATTACACCATTGTCAATCTCTGATGAACTAAAACTAAATACAAGAGCAGCAGAATTTATGCTAGTAGGCGAGTACTGCTATTGGTCAATGGCTGAACGCCTGCCATTGGCCCAGCTAGACAGTCTCCTCCCACTCAACGGTGTCACAAAATGGCAACTTAAGCAACAGAATCGCCATGATAACAAAATTTACTCCAGTACAAAATAAGAACAAAGAAAACAAGTGTGAAAGATAAAAAAACAAATATGTAAATGGAAAAATTATTGACTAAATTAGTCAATAGTTAAATGTATGCTTAAAATTTTATAATAAAACTAGATTCTTTCTAAGTATCATCAATAAATCTGTGGTTTTTGACAATTTCTTAGTCTTTTTCATTCTATATGAATAATAACCACAATATCAACTTCTCAACTACACAAAAAGTAAAAAAAAATTAATTAATGCGCATAAATTTAATCTCATCACGTTGTTGAGAAGTAGAAGTTGGCGCTCATAAAATGTGTACGCGTAGCCCAAGGTTTTAAACTCCTGTAAGCTCTTTTGTTTTTTAATTGAATTCTATGTTTCCATTAAGAGTTTCATCAGAATCTTCTGGAACTTGGTTCATAAATGCGAGTGACATCTACCTTTTTCTTCTTCGTAACGTACCATAAAACTCTGTTTTCCTGTACACACCATGGCTTTAACTTATCAAATTTGAAGGTATCATCAATAGGAAACATAAGATAGCTGGTCAAATACGGTGATGGATTCACTGATACTGATACCCTTCAAAACTTCTGTATTTCCTCCCTACTGATTATAGAGAAAGTATTAACTTGTTTTAAAAATGTCAAGGGGCTCATAGGGTAATGTATTTTGGAAAGCGTTTATTGGATTGGTCGACAATAATTTCTTGGGGGAAGTCAATCATCAATAATAATTATTGTAGTATTCGATAAAATTCATTCATGTGTTCATACATTTAAATGTATAATATTGACTTAGATTTGTTACCTACATTTAGTAACCTATATCCTTATATGAGTGAGCATATTATTAATTTTGATGTTTGTCCTATTTTGAAATGTACAAAAATAGGCTAGATAACTGAATCAGATATATTTTAGGGCTGTGTTTAGTGTATGGTGAAATGTTTTGAAAATAAACAAAACACATCCAAATAAGTTGTATAGTTTAAAAAAACGCAAAACGAATATAAAATGCTTCGTATTGCTTTGATAGGTTTCACGGTCTGAAGATGAAATTATATTGTAGCCTAGAGTAATACAGTAAATAGACCGCTTTTAGCCTCAATTAATTTAGGAATTATAAAGAAGAATGATACATTATTCTGTATTTCTATTGTTCGATTAATCAAATAGATATTTCAATTAGATGCATATAAAAAACGTTATTATTTCAATGATGCTACAGTACCTATTGATTTTTATTATATGCAATGGATCCTTTATTATAGACCATAAGCTTCATGAGTATTGAATTTAGTGGGATGCGCAGAAATCAACAATGAGCTGGAACGGCAGCTCAGCTATCCAAAAACTACCACAATTATTGCAAAATAATATCATACTTCTTAAATAATAACAAACATGAATGCGATTACACGTACACAGTAGGTAGGATTTACTGCTGATATCTCTTTACCCTACAAAAATAATTATTATACATTACAGTAGGCCTACACTTTAAAAGTGTACATTTACAGTGGATTTTAAAAGTCTCAAATATGAATTTAATTTTAAATATTTTCAAACTGATTGGAGCTGAAATTATTATTGTTTATAAAAATTTCTTATTTAAGACAGGTGGACTAAGCTAAGATGAAGAAAAAATAGGCCTACAGCAGCTCAAGCAGTTTCCCAAAAGAAAAATTCTTGCATAAAATATTGATAATTATTCTTTGTGTGTCAGTGCCATTGCTTTGTTCGCCATACAGATTTTTTTCAATTTGTATCTGCAATGTTGTTGGACTATTGAATTCATTATTATTATTTTATTGAACTGTTACATTGCAAGAATAAAATGAGGGAATATATAAATATCATTTAACAGTGTTGATTATCTACAATTTAGTCTACTACCTTTTTATATTTCAGTGGAATGCAAAATTATTGTGAACATGAAAAATTGACGTTGTATAGTACCTACTCAAAATGGCATAGAAAATGGTATCGATCAACAGTTAGATGGATATTTTTGACCTTTATATAATATTGTTATTGAATTGAATATTAAATATATTTTCAAAAGTTCATATATTTGTTATTATTGGAAGTATACAGCTAATAAATTATCGAAATTTTGTTAGGTACTTTTTATTCTCAATAACTTCTTGTATATCTGTGTGAATGCATGTGATAGACGAGTAGGTTATCATGCGAGTAGTTTTTGACAATATTCTATTAAACAAGCATAGCAAAGCAAGATCCTATTTTTTGAGACTTGAGTTGACCGTTTGTTCTTAAGAGATTGAAATTGAAACTTTGTAATTGAAATTTATTCATAAACTTGCAACACACAAACTAAAATGAATGAACTATTCTAAATATAAATCAGTACAATAATCTAGAACATTAGATTAAACCAATTTACATGATAGTATTACTTTCTAATATTTAAGCTGAATAAATAAAAATAATTAAAGTTACCTACTCTGAAAATTTAAATATAATTTGCCGTGCTACCATTTTCTCCTAAATCGGTTGGATAGCATTTTCCATCTATTAACCTAAGGAAAGTTATCGGCTCCAACGTAATAGATTCTTGATAAACTATGAATGGATCTATTGCCTATGAATGAGAAATCCAGTTTTCGGAGCAAACCAACTTATAATCTTCAGAAGAATTTTGGCAATATATAACACAAATCCACAAAGAACAATACCTTACACACTTAAGCATCTAAAATCATTACAAGCTAAATACTTATCCACTTATGTAGTTGAAAAAACAATGGCTATAAGCTTGTAAACACAAGAAATAATTATAGACAAAAATTAGAACACTATAAACTGTTCAAAACTCAATTTAAAACATTAAAATTTCAATTAAATAGAAAAATATTCAGAGAGCACAAAACACCTTCAATAGCCAGCCACCATTTTTTTAGAGAAGAAGGAAGCCTACCAGTAAAGAGCAAAGACAATTCAAACCAGTGACGACTTCACGGACACGTCACCAAAAAATTATAAATTACAAGTTTAGAATTCACATTTTACAATTGTTCTCAATAAAACTTTATTTTGAAACTGTTATTTTAAATTTATATATCCTCTATATGATCTGTTAATTCTATTAACTCTGTTTAAAGAGTTTGTTTTTTCGGTGATACCATGGAACAAGCAACACAATTATATATGATAAATTCTCAGTCAAAAAGTTGTCCGTATATCGATTACTCTGATATTTAATATAAAGTTTTATAGATCTTAGTTTATATAGATAAAGTTTTGAAGATTCGATTCCAATCGAGAAAAAATGTAATATTACAAATACCCCCCTCTTGACATAAAAAATTTTACTGTTTGAAAATTTAAAGAAAAAATTACATTGACACAAATGGAAATTGTTGAAATTTAAATTCGAGAACAGTAACAATTTTTTCTAGAAAAACATTACATGTCATCCTATAATATTGGAAATTATTATAAAAATTCATCAATAGCATTTGTTATATGTTTCCAAACAATATTTCAAAGTATAGAATATCAAAATTACTTTTGATTTAGCTTTATAATTTAAAGGAAAATATCTCAACAGAAAGTTTAATATATATAAAGAATAGTTTTTGAAATTGCACATAAATTTAATACATAGAAAAATTGAATTTTATTGCATAAAAAAAAAATTTAGTATGTTGAATAAAAAAATTTATTATTATTATTTTTTTTTAATGAATTGATGAATTGTTACATTTAATTTTCACATAAAATTTCAATAAATCAAAAAATGTTCATTTCTTTCACTATTGACGCGGTTGATTTTATCAATGCAAATTTTGGAAAACAGTCTGTTAAGGCACTCAGTATGATTTTCAGTTAAGTGTGACTCCAGTGTGATGACATCAGTGTTGGGCTGATCCGAATACTCGTAGTGTTGGGCTGATCTGGATGCACGTAGTGTTGGGCTGATACTTGTAGTCGACTGATGCATATCAAACTCGATACAGGTGACATCTCAGTTAGCATTGCCTCATGCTTGTAGTAGACGGCTGCATACCAAACTCGATACAGGTGACATCTCAGTTAGCATTGCCTCATGCTTGTAGTAGACGGCTGCATACCAAACTCGATACAGGTGACATCTCAGTTAGCATTGCCTCATGCTTGTAGTAGACGGCTGCATACCAAACTCGATACAGAGTCACATAAATTTTGTATCATATTTGTAATTATACAATGTACATTTCAGGCTTGAAATGACAATGTAATTTGTTTTTCGGAAAAGAGATAGATGCTGCATGCAGGATTAATTTAGGTGAGGATTAATTTAGGTAAGGTTTGGTTTTTTGATATTTTCAGCTTTCAAGGTTTAGAGTTCTGCATACAGGAATAATTTAGGAGAGGATTTTTTTTTGAATCAATTCTTTCATGATACTGTGACTGTTATTCTGAATTCAAAGTTGCAAACGTGAACATGGATGGCAATTACCTCCAGGTGATGTGGTAGTGTTGAAGTTTGAGTTACATGGTCAGCAATAAGCATTGGCATTGTCATTGGCGTATGCATTTGTGTCAGCATTGGCGTTGGCATTGTCATAGGCATTGGCATCAACATTGGCGCAGGCATCGGCGTAGACATCAGCGTAGATATTGGTGTTGGCATTGGTGTAGACATCAGTGTAGATATCGGCATAGTTATTGGCGTTGGCATTGGTGTGGGCATCAGCGTAGATATTGGCGTTGGCATTGGTGTAGGCATCAGTGTAGATATTGGCATTGATATTGGTGTAGATATCAGCATAGATATTGGCGTTGATATTCAATTAATGAGTCACACTAGTTCGAAATTCACCCAAATGTTCTTAACACTCTTCATGGCATTTACTTGTTGTCGATTTTGAGATTCACGTGATAATTATTTCGATGTTAATGTCAATGCTGTACCTGTTATTCTAAAATGCTTATAAACTAAAAAGAAAATTTTGATTAGGCTACCAATACAATCTAATACACATGAAAATTACTTACAAGTATATAGTCAATACAAAAAATGAAATTCATTGTTAACATCTTATTATACAGTCAGCAATACATAAATTGTGAAATTTCCTCAAACTCATTAGAGACATCAATTACAAAATTTTAATAAAATGATAATTTCATTTCCATTTATTCACTGTTCAAATAACAAAATTTAATCCATTCTTCAAAATTTAGAACATAAACAAATACATGTTACATAAATTTCATAACACTCTGTATCATTATCAAAATAATTGTAAAAAAACATCAGATCATCACAACAAAAATAATTTCAATACATATTTCAATAAATTCAGACAATTGGTCTTCTATTCACAATCATTTCATAATATATCTGCATTTCATTATCACTTAGTATAACATTTCATTTATAGCATTTCACATTTATGATTTATCATTCAGGGTTTCAAAATTATTTATGTGGACAAATTTATAAATTTTCATTTTAATTTTGTTCAAATATTGTATAAAAAGCAAAATATTTGATATTATTGATCATCGTTTGTTGGATACTATAGTTTATTTTGACTTTTCAATGTTCTAAACACAAACTACATTTCATGACAAAACTTTACTATCAATCATTACACAAGAAGTCATTCAAAACATCAATAATATTTTGCTTCAAAGGCAATCAATATTCATAAGTAATCATCTGCATCCATGGCAATTAACATAAGTAATCAACACAAAAAATATTATTTCATTACTGCCTCTCTAAGTCATAACCTCTGTTATTCCTTCTTTAGGCAATAATGGGTTTCCATCTCGAAAAACAATCACATACCAGCAAAATTCTAATCAACAAACCCCACAAAAAATTCTACATACACTCCAGCATCCATTTCAAACGATAATCAATCATATTAAAATTTATAGAACAAACAGTTTTTTAAATTTAAAAAAAGACATCAATTACAAAAAACTTTAGAGAAATTTTAACCTTTAACTCATTTCAATTAATAATATGACAAGACGTTTTTATTTAATGAAATCATTATTATTCAAGTTAACTTTCATTTATATTGAACATCTCATATTTATGGCAACACAATTCATTAATACTTTCAAATTTTGAAGTTTTATTATTATAACAAAAGAATTTATACATGAGATTAAATTTCAGCATGTTCTAAATTGAACCATTTATTTTTTAAATAATTTCAGAATTTGAAGACTGTATAATAAGTACAAACCATTTCAAGATTACAATACAAAGATGATCAAGATGGATAATGGGTAAATAAGTTCCCTAAAAAATACAAATAAGAGAAAAAGAAAATTGGGTACATAAATTTCCTTAATAATACAAGGAAGAGAAAGATTAATTAGAGCCTATCCTACATGTCAGTTCTAAACTATGTGTTTCATAAGGAAGTATATTCAATAAAAATATACTACAAATAAAAAAAATTGCAAAATGGGTTAAAAGCCCAGAAGAAAACTATAGCCCAATTACATATGGCTTATGGCATGATATGCAATGAAAGATGAGAAAATGGGACATAATTTGCTCTGAAAAACCTAGTTACCTAATATGATACCTGACAAAAATAGACATAATTAAAATATGTAATACATGATGAAAAAATATACCGCAAGCAAACAATTATTTACACTACAATAGATAGATAGATTTTAGAAAAGTTAAGTTTTATCAACAATTTAAAGATTAGGAAAATAAGCTACTATTTTAACTTCCAAAATTATTTCAGAAAAAAATACAAATTTAAATGATTATGGACAAGATTGGTTAAGATATGCATCATAGAAGAAATTTACTGAACATTACACAAAGACAGGAAAGAATCGAAATTTGAAAAGATTAAGGGCCAAGAAAAATAGGCTATAGGAAAGAAAAAAGACACAATTATGGACTCTTACCACACACACTGCGTAGCAATTATGCTATTCTGAATCCCGGCATAACACAGGATTCCTAATCATTATGTGCTTTCTGATGGTATTTCTTCATCATATATTGATTGACTCTCATAATTCTACCTGTACTCATCTCTTCAAGTTTGAAACACCCTTTATTGAGATCATCTCTATGTTCACTCTGATGGAAACTTATTGTTTTATTTTCACCTCCAGCTTGAGCATTGTTATGATCACGGGGCGTTTGTCTGTTTACTTTGTAAGTGTCAGTATTGTCAAACTCATTCCAAAAACAAATGAACTCATCATTTAGTCTTAATGTTACGAATAATAGCAGTTGTAGATATGTTTTCATCAAAATGACCTTCCAAAAACTTAAAAATAGTATCTTTATCTAAGACTGGAATTAGATTCTTAGCAATGTTGAAACGAGAAATTTAATACTCAGTAAGATTCTTAGATAAGTTTGGCTTATATTTTCCAAATCTCAAATAATTTCTAGCAGATGACTGAATGTCGTCTTACCACATTCTAGCAATGAATTTCTCTTTAAATTCTTCAAAGTTATTTACATCAAAACGGATGAAAATCCATCAATCACGATAAGCAAAATTTGAATTAATATTGTTTTCCAAAATACCTTGAATTTTGATCCAGTTTGTGATTTCATTTCTCTCAAGATACTCGGTCAAGTTTACTAAGAAATGCATTGGATTATTTTTGTCAATTTGCATTTGGAATTCAAACCTATCGAAATTACTATTGTTACCAGTATGATTACACGTCGGTTATAGCAGCTGTATTTTCTTGACAATCTATTTTCAAAGAGGATAATACCTTGATTTCCCTGTCTACTTTTTCGTTTAATTCTACAACCTCTTTTTCAACATGCTTAATACTTTCATTATTTTCTACATTGATAGCATCTTGTGTCATATTTTGTTGCTCAACTATGATCTTATTTTTATTTACTCTTTCATTAACCTCATCGACCCTATCAGAAACTTGAATGATTTTGTTCTGCATTGATTTTTATACTTCTAACATTGATATTTCAAGATCATTAGTTTTCTGCTGTAGATGACCTATTTCTTTGTGATTTTTATTTAATGTAACATTTATCTCTTTTATTTTCTGCTTCGTATTAACCTGCTCTAGTCTTATGCTAGCAAATTCTTGCTTCATATCATCAAACCTAGCACTTTGATCTTGTTTCAAATTAGCAATCTTAGCATTTTGCTCATCAATCTTAGCATTTTGCTCATCAAACCTAGCATTTTGCTCATCAAACCTTTATGTTAGGAACGCTATAAGATTTAGATCATTTTTAGCTCCTACCATACTTGTTTAATTTGATATTTCTACTACTTCCTCATGAATTGTTACATTTGAAACGTTTTCACTTACAGCTACACTATCGTTTGAGTCATTGTTTAAGGTTAGGTTCAAATTTTGAGATTCTTCATCTAAGTTTTGAATGTTTTCACTGGATAAAACTTCATTATTTTTATTGTTCTCCATCATGCTACTGCGTAAAAGATATTTACTCATTAGAACCTGAACTTTTTCAAACCGATTTCCCATTCAGCAGCATCTCCCATTCATAATTCATCAAGATATCTATCCTACCAATAATTTTTTATAACCAGGGATATATTTTGTAGTTTGAGTCCCACACCAGGGCGTACAATTTGCCGTGCTACCAATTTCTCCTAAATCGGTTGGATAGCATTTTTTACCTATTAACCTAAAGAAAGTTATCGGCTCCAAAATGGTAAATTCTTGATAAATTATGAATGGATCTATTGCTTATGAATAAGAAATCCAGTTATCAGAGCAAACCAACTTATAATTTGCATAAGAATTTTGGCAATACACAACACAAATTGTAGGTAGCCCTGCTGATGCTGCTAGATCCACTGCTTCTTTCCGGTGGAGTTTGTGAATCCAGGACACTCCTGGATCGCTGCTATCCTCTCGCGCCTCCTGGTCTTCTCCGGCGCGATTACATTCCTCCTCTGCACTCATTGCTGCTTTTCTCCTCCTGCCTTGGGCCCCACGTTCGTGTGCCAATCTTCTGAGTAGATTTTTGCCCACACCTGTCTCTATCAGAGTTCCCAGTGTCGCTCTGGGCCGGCTAAACTCAGTCGGCGACTGGGGAGGGCCGTGGCAGGGGACGGGAGTCTTGGTGGGGCGTCCGTCAACCACCCTCGTTCGAGATGGGGGTTGAAACAGGGTTTTGAGTGTTTTGGAGAAATGTTTCCCTCTTTTAGGAAAGAGGGGCTGTGCTTTCGCACTGCCAAACAGGGTTGGTCGCGGAATGAAGGGAATAGGAACCTTGTGGTGCCAGTCGCGAGAAAAAGCTTCGTGTCGGGACTAAGTCTTAGTCCTTGGGCACCGGGTGTCTTCCCGGGGTCCGGGTTGGTCGCGGAGCTCTGGTAAAGGCCTTCCCTGGCCTTCCCAGAGGTCCTCTTTCGGTTCCGCACTGGATTAGTGCGCTGCGGCGGCTCGCGCTCTGGACTTTCCTAAGTCCTACTGGACGGACACCAGCTGTCCTCCTGGGGTCCGCCTCGGTCGCGGAGTCGCGGGAAAGGTTTTTCCAGACCTTCCTTGAGGTCCTTTCTCGATTCCGCACTGGATTGGTATGCTGCGGCGGCTCGCGCTCTGGACTTTCCTAAGTCCTACTTGCCGGGCACCAGCTGTCGTCCTGGGGTCCGGATTGGTCGCGGAGTCGCAGGAAAGGTTTTTCCACACCTTCCCTGAGGTCCTTTCTCGATTCCGCACTGGATTAGTGCGCTGCGGCGGCTCGCGCTCTGGACTTTCCTAAGTCCTACTTACCGGGCACCAGCTGTCCTCCTGGGGTCCGGATCGGTCGCGGAGTTGCGGGAAAGGTTTTTCCACACCTTCCTTGAGGTCCTTTCTTGATTCCGCACTGGATAAGTGCGCTGCGGCGGCTCGCGCTCTGGACTTTCCTAAGTCCTACTTGCCGGGCACCAGCTGTCCTCCTGGGGTCCGGATCGGTCGCGGAGTTGCGGGAAAGGTTTTTCCACACCTTCCCAGAGGTCCTCTCTCGATTCCGCACTGGATTAGTGCGCTGCGGTGGCCCACACTCTGGACTTTCCTAAGTCCTACTTGCCGGGCACCAGCTGTCCTCCTGGGGTCCGGATCGGTCGCGGAGTTGCGGGAAAGGTTTTTCCACACCTTCCCAGAGCTCCTCTCTCGATTCCGCACTGGACTAGTGCGCTGCGGTGGCCCGCACTCTGGACTTTCCTAAGTCCTACTTGCCAGGCACCAGCTGTCCTCCTGGGGTCCGGATCGGTCGCGGAGTCGCGGGAAAGGTTTTTCCAGACCTTCCTTGAGGTCCTTTCTCGATTCTGCACTGGATTAGTACGCTGCGGCGGCTTGCGCTCTGGACTTTCCTAAGTCCTACTTGCCGGACACCAGCTGTCCTCCTGGGGTCCGGATCGGTCGCGGAGTTGCGGGAAAGGTTTTTCCACACCTTCCTTGAGGTCCTCTCTTGATTCCGCACTGGATTAGTGCGCTGCGGCGGCTCGCGCTCTGGACTTTCCTAAGTCCTACTTGCCGGGCACCAGCTGTCCTCCTGGGGTCCGGATCGGTCGCGGAGTTGCGGGAAAGGTTTTTCCACACCTTCCCAGATGTCCTTTCTCGATTCCGCACTGGACTAGTGCGCTGCGGTGGCCCGCACCCTGGACTTTCCTAAGTCCTACTTTCCGGGCACCAGCTGTCCTCCTGGGGTCCGGATCGGTCGCGGAGTCGCGGGAAAGGTTTTTCCACACCTTCCCAGAGGTCCTCTCTCGATTCCGCACTGGACTAGTGCGCTGCGGTGGCCCGCACTCTGGACTTTCCTAAGTCCTACTTGCCGGGCACCAGCTGTCCTCCTGGGGTCCGGATCGGTCGCGGAGTCGCGGGAAAGGTTTTTCCACACCTTCCTTGAGGTCCTTTCTCGATCCCGCACTGGATTAGATGTTTCACTGGTGGTCTACCAATGGGGAGTCAGGTTTCAACCAAACCTGACGTGTCGCTGTTGGTCGAAACTGGTAGCCCGTCGTCTAAATGGGTTAAATGTCATTCAGCACTCGCCCAAACGGGTGTTGAACAATGGAGTTCGCCGTGTTTGAGACTAATCGTCTTTAGCCTCAACACAACTCTCGGTCGCTGAAGAAATTGGAGTTCACTTCAGTACAAGACATACTGTGACGTTGCTAGCTGCTCGCTGCTTCCTTCTCATGTCACTCGACCGCTCACCCTGGCTCTCCGAACTCGACTGCCTCCTGCTAGCCTTTCTCGAGCCTCCCTCAGTGACCGAGAGGGAGGGGAGAGAGGATGCGCAGCACCGCTGAGCGGTAGGCCAGTGGCTGGCTTGAACGTTGACCCCTTAGATTCTATCAAAGATAGCCGAGCATCAAATAAATGAGCCCTAAACTCAATTCCTTTCTCTAGTTACGATATACATCGTGACAACACACACCATAACACCATAAACTAGTTAAAAAGCTGAAATCGGGTTTTGCAAATTCCTCTGGTATACATTGAACGTTAGTATGCAATCTTCTTAAAAACTTTGCTTTCTCAGTTCCTTTTGTGAAAATTTTTTCATAACCTACAAGGTAATCACGTATTAATGAGTCAGTGTATTCTAAATCTCCATCTACCCATTTTATTTTATGATAGTGACGTTCTAACCATGCTACATCATTATACAATTTTGCACTCAATTCCGTCTTTGCAAATGGCGATTTGAAATGGAATACAATATAATTATTAAACTGATCAATTATGGCAAGTTTCACAATAATTTGATTACAATCTTGTTTAAACCAGTGAAGATCAACTGTAGCAATTTTCGTACTCGCTTGCTTGTCCACTTCTTCCTGTTCGGCAGGCTCATCGAATCCTCCATCTTTCTCCTCCTCCTCCTCCCGTTTCTGCTCCTCCACCTCCTGTGGCTTCTGGATCGGTGTACTGCACCTTGGTTCATAATAGAAACTATCAGAATCAAGATCACACTGGATACCAATAGACTGAGTTTGCACTTTGTTCTTACTCTCCAAAATATCAGAACACAAAGAATAGGATATTTTAGATGTTACCTGTTCAAAGGTGAAACTGATAATGAACCAAATTTGTCAGGGTGCACACCTTATATAATATTGCACGCAGTGCACTCTATCAATAAAATTACTGAATTTCTTTCACCATGCTCATCAGAATTGTGTACTCCATCACACGATCGCTAATTAAAATGCCATAAGCAGAAGTATTTGCAGGTACTTCAGTATTAAATTCCATTTCAATACAAACATCTGTCAAAGATTTCAAATGACTTGTTTGGTGTGAACAATCCACAACAACCAGCAGTGTTGAATCACAAAATGTCTTAAAGTCGATTTCTGTTCCGAGTTCGCTATTGATTGAATGATTATAATACGAGGGAGCGAAATCCAAAAACATCCTGTATAATAGTTCCTTTTTACCTAGCAGATTTTCATATGGATAATACTAGCTGTTCAAATATACTTTAACATTGTAAATACCACAGCTATCAAAATTAGATATTGATTTTTTTATTTTATTCTTACGATCAGTTTGAAATGCAATTATAATGTATTTTGGACTATCAAAAATCGATGTGGTGCGGACTGCCCAAGAATGGTTAAGTGAATTTTGCAAATTTGGTAATTCACAAATTTCCCAATGATGGAAACCCAATTTCAGTGGAGTGTCAGCATCGAGCAGTCTCAAAAATTTCAGTCTTATGTGATCTTCTAAAGTTATGTAGGACATTCTCCATTGCAGTTTTGTAATTTTCACACTAATGCCTGTTCCAGTTGCGGACTCAACACAATTTAGGTCTGTTGGTGACCTCAATAAGAAGAGTTCCTGTTTCAAATTTTGAATTATTCTTTGAAAATCTTCAAAAAACGGGAGGATTAATTTCAGCGGTACACAGAAAGTGAATTTATTATCTGTTAGCGCATATCCTGCTCTGTCAAAACCGGCCAAGTGATATGTGTTCTTATCAAGTGTATTCTTAACTAGTATAGCTTTAATTGTGGATGTTAATCCAATCAATCTTGATTTAGAAATTTGCTGACCTGCTAATTCATATCGTATTTCATCAAAAAGGTTGCCGATTATGTTACTGCTTAATTTATAGTTTGCCGCAACTGGTGGTCCAGCAGGGTCTGTTCCCGGTTTTGTACAGCTAACTGTTCCCTCAATAAATATAAATGATTTGCAAGGTAAAGAATAGACATCTAAAGAATTCATGCCAATACGTGCCTTGTCAGAGTTTTTTATTTCTTGTCCCGAATAAACTGTATGAGTATGAAATTGGAATTTGGTTATATCATTATAAAACTGAAGCTCTGTCTCCACATCCAGAATTTCACTAATTGCGGCTCCTCCTCCTCCTAACATCCCGCCAATCAACTATAAAACCTAACTTTTCTAATATTCTCACACTTTTAGCTGACAGCACGTTTGTTTTTAGGTGTTGACGCTCCCATGTTTGTCTCTCTAATGACAATGTGCGTACACATCTTATTTGAATGTGGATTGAAAACAAGATAACCCATTACGTTTACTTTTGTTTTTCATGTATGTGCAACCTAATTATAATTGTATTTCCACGGAAATCAATGAATGATCCGTTCTGGTCTGTTACCTTAACATTAATAGTTTGAATTCGATGCGTATTCAAAGGTACATAAATAATCGGTGATGGTACTTCATTTATTAAATAACCACTAGGAACCTTTGGCAAAAATTTGTAGATAATATGTTTTTGTTTTCCATCAGAGTAACTACCACATGCTAAATTATACTCGAGTACAATACTACCAATGCTTGTTATGTTAACCAAATGCTGGAAATAATGTCATTTATTTGCTTGCCAAACAACATTATCAAAACCAAGTATCTTACCAATCGAATCAGTACGTGTTAAATCAATAGCTTTATCAGAATGAATTTCAATCTTCATAGTATTTGTGTTTGCACGTATAATAAGTTTATTCTTCTTCTCATCAATATTCAATTTATTCTTTAAAGATTTTATAATATCCTCAACTTCATATGCACCCGTAAACAGCTCAATTAATCTATCACCATATTTGAAGCTGGAATTTGTTCCTTTGTTAACGTTTGCAATACTATTGTAACTACAAAAATTAATCAATCCAATTTCCCATTCACAATTTTTATCCAATTCTATAATTTCTTGTAAATGTTCGTAGAGGTTACTTGTGTTAGATCTTAATGTAATAACAACCATCTTGTAATGTGTGTTCAGCACAAACACTTAATTACAACTGATTTGCAAGAAACAATAACATAAGATGACCACAAAAATCACAATTTTAATGGTTGCATGTGCTCTACATTATAAAATATATTTACTCCAATTTCTTTTTTCCAATATTTGTCCAATTCGTAAGGCGGTTGTAAATTTCCAATTGTATCAAAATACCAAACATTAGAGCCAACTTTTTTATATGCAACCCAATGTGTGCCATCCTTGCTTTTCCTCGCTAAATTCATAATGCCATTCTTGTTTTTTAGAATTTTTTTGGGTAATGCATCTAGCATATATACCTCTTAGCCGAAACTGTAATAATTTCGACCAATCAATCAAATCATAATTACTCAATTCTCCTTCAATATTCATGTCTTCTTCTTCTTCTTCTTCCTACTCTTCTTTGTTTTCTACATTTCTCAACTTGTTTTTGGGGGAATAAACTCACACCATATGATGATGGTGGTGGTAAAGAGGGTGGGATTAAAACTCTCCCCCCACTAGTTATTTTAGGAAAAGGTTTCAAAAAATACCCTTTTCCTGCAATATGCTCTTTCAACTGAGCTATAGCTTTGCGTCTAATATCATTACTATAACTTCTCCTCTCATTCTTCCTCTTCTTCTTCTTCTTTCTCAAAGACCCACCAAATGCTGCTTTAGCTTTCATGACATTTGTAACAAGATAGCTAAGTGCTTTCTTGGCAAGGGGTGTTTCTGGATTTTTGAATATGTCCCACGCTGCGTTCGCTAGAGCTCTGTCAGCTATCGCTTGAGTTTTATTATCGCTATTTTGTGTATACGCTATATCATGTACCATACAGGCTCTATCTAATGAATTTATACCTTGATCACCTCTCTTCAACCTTTCATTAACCTTGGTGCCTGGGCCACAATACTGATAGCCAGGAATGTGAATTTCATTTTGATGATTGTCAATGAGCTTATTTAGAATAGTGGATGTCACATTACCTGCTAAACCTGTCACACCCTTAATAACTTTTGCCGCTGAACTCAAGATTCCTCTACCTCATTTCCTCAAACTTTGCTTTCTCCTACATACCATTTTCTTACCTTTCAACTCAATGGTTGAACATTAACTGAAGTTAATTAATTAATTAATCATTACACCAACTTAATCAAAAGAAAATTGAATTGGTTTAATCTTCAATCGAGTTGGAAATGAATTCACACACTATCAGATTGCTATGTGCTTATAACATTGTTCAAATGATAAGAATATTATTTCAAATAACAAATCTGAAAAGGTGAACACAATTTGAAAGGGAGAAATGATGTCATCGCACCCGCCCATATCTGTAGGAACGCATGCCAAAACAGATGTGCGAGAGAGTGATGCATCAACTCACCGAAACCGCTTGGCTGTATGTGTGTGTGCGTGTGTGTGTCTATGTGTGTGTAGTAGTAAAGACGTTTGGCTCTATGCATGCTCGCAACACACTATAAAAGGGGAGCTCAGCTTATTTACATATCATTCGCAACAGAGTGCAAGGACGTGAAAGGTGAACCATTCTTCTGCCTGTGTTTCTACTATTCATTTTGAACTTGTCAACAACAACAACAACAAGTGTAAACAGGTAAGAATTGAAAACAATTTTTTATCAAATATGTACACAATTTATTCACTACTAATACTACTTTAACACATACATCTATACAATTCGTAACACATTAGTTGACCAATTGTATGGATATAAAAATTGTTAATGCTTAACAATTTTTATATCAGTCCAATTCCCCGACTTATGTGATACTATCATTACCAAATTTTTACAATTTTTGTTGAACTCTACAATTTTTTCCGTGCTAATGCAGGAAGCAAATCATTGTGGTAAATATACCTCACACACAGACTTCCTGCATTGCTAATTTTAAAAATAACTCGTCGTCCATGTTTTCTGGTATTCTCCCTCGCGCTGATAATGGGGTAGGGAGCATCCTCTTTCAACTCTCTCAGTGACACCCAGGGTTTGGGTACAGGCTGATTGATGAGTTGAACAAAGTCCATCTCCCTCCTCTCATCCTCCTCTGCCCTCTCCACTTCCTTCATCAGGGGGACAAGTGATGACTTGTTCTCCATTGCAGCATGTTTCTGTTGAAAAATATTTGATTAGTGTCTTATTTGTTTCAGATTATCATCAAATCAGATCCGTCAAATCATACTAGAGAACTTGATCAATAAATTCACTACACAATCTCAAAGTGAGTAATAATTTATGCATGAGTGATTACTTTAACACTAATATCTCGTAATTCAATTATATCTCTAATCAGTTCAAATAATATTTCCTTGCTATCAAATAATTTATGCATGAGCGATTACTTTAAACAATAATATCTTGTAATTCAATTCCATCTCTAATCAGTTCAAATAATATTTCCTTGCTATCAAATAATTTATGCATGAGCAATTACTTTAAACAATAATATCTCGTAATTCAATTGTATCTCTAATCAGTTCAAATAATATTTCCTTGCTATCAAATAATTTATGCATGAGCGATTACTTTAAACAATAATATCTCATAATTCAATTGTATCTCTTATCAGTTTAAATAATATTTCCTTGCTATCAAATAATTTATGCATGAGCAATTACTTTAAACAATAATATCTCATAATCCAATCCCATCTCTAATCAGTTCAAATAATATTTCCTTGCTATCAAATAATTTATTATGCATGAGCAATTACTTTAACCCTTAGCGCTCGGATTTTATTACTACTGGCTTCCCTCAGCGCTCGTGTGTCGGGAGAGCCCTGGCATTGGAAGATTCCTCTTCCACTCGCAAGTCGGGTGACGCCCGCACGATTTTTGTTTGCTATGTAACTCGGCTGTCGGCTGATACCCGACAATTTTTCTTACATCAGTATGTGCTGCAATCTGTTATCTTTCCAATGAACTAACTTTCAAAGCCCACTGCCTCCTACAGTGAGCAAACACGATGATTTTGTCGGCCGCTGCAAAACCGTTGCTGTTCAGTTCAAACTTTCTAGGTTAGTTCAGCTCGACATGGCTTGTTCTTTGCGTTCGCGATCGGGTTCTCCTCTACAAATTGATGAAATTGAAGACATTAACTTTGATGAATTATCGAGTGCTTCAAGTAGTGACAGTGAATGGAGTGAAGTCGAACCAGAGAATGATCCTGTGAGTGATGTGAGTGATAGTAGTGATAGTGATGATGACTGGAACTCGTGCCAAGGTAACTTTCCTGGATTTGCAAAAATCCCTTGTACAGTAGTATCAGGACCTTGAAACATTCCCAATGAATACAAAACACCACTACAGTTTTTTGAAATTTTTTTTACAAACAATTTGATTGAAGAAATTACTGAAGAAACAAATAGATATGCAAGAGAAAAAATTTCAAAGATTCCACTTCCACTTCCACAAAAATCTACTTGGAGAACATGGACTGATGTCACTCTGGCAGAAATGAAGGCATTTATTGGAGTAATTCTGAACATGGCAATGAATCCTAAGCCAGAATTACAAGATTTTTTTTCTGAACAATGGTTAGATTATCAACCGTTTTTCAAAAATGTTTTCTCAAGGGAGAGATTCTTGCAGATATATTGGTGCTTACATTAATGTCCACCTGAAGTTCAACCAGCTACTAAAACACGAGGACAAAAAATAAGAAATGTGTCAATTTATCTAAATGATAAATTTAGGGAGTACTTTGTTCCAAGTGAACATATCAGTATTGATGAATCGACAGTTGGCTTCAAAGGAAGATTTGGTGCTAAAATGTATAATCCGAAAAAACCTACCAAATGGGGACTGAGAGTTTATGTATTGGCAGATTCTCTCACAGACTATGTCAGTGTATTTGAGCCATATTTCCGCTCCCAAACTACAGACTCTCTACTCAGGCCAGACTTGCCATTTAGTTCAAGAATAGTTTTGCATTTGATTGAGAAGCTGCTAGAGTCAACAAACAGGAGAGGGTTTCATGTATATACTGATAGATTCTACTCAAGTTATTTATTAGGTATAGAACTGTTGGGATTAGGGATTCATTCTACTGGAACAATAATGACAAACAGGAAAGGTCTCCCACCGAATTTGAAAAAAGAAAATTGAAACAAGGTGATAGTAAGAGCTTTGTGAACAGAGACAAAAATACTATGGTTCTACTTTGGAAAGATAAGAATCTAGTTGCCATGACCACAACCCTGTATGGGAATCAAAACGAAACTATAGAAAGAGTCGTAAAAGGAGGAGAGAAGAAACAAATCACAAAACCCACAGTGATTCACAAATACAATAGTTTCATGGGAGGTGTAGATCTAGCAGATTACTATGTTGCTCCCTATAGTTTCACAAGACAGTCAAGAAAATGGTGGAAAAAAATGTTTTTTTGGCTTCTAGATGTAACAATTGTAAATAGCTATGTTATATTTAATTATAAGAGGAAGGAACTGGGCCTGAAGCCAATGAAACAGAAAAATTCCGTCAAGAATTGATTTTGGAATTGACTGGCAATATAAGGAACAATGAACAAGGGGAGAAACGAGGAAGACCATCATCAAATGACAAAGGAGAACGATTGAATGGAAAACCACATTTCATCTATTCAAATGAAAAAAGCAATTTGAAGGACTGTGCAGTCTGCAGCAACAGGAAAGTGCCAGGTGGAAGGAGAGAGACTGTATTTTTCTACAAGACATGTACCCGAAAACCTGGGCTCCATCCTGGTGAATGCTTCGAGAAGTTTACAGCAATGGAGAAATATAAATAAGGTAATCATAAAAAATATTACTTACATTAATAGCACGTTAAATTAGATTAACAGCATGCAGTAGAAGAATGACAGAATTGAATAAGATAGGATGAAACTGTAATGTATGCGTGCGCCGAGCGCAGTGCTGTGATTAAATGTGAGTGGGCAGGGAATCCAGTTGTAGTAAAATCTGAGTGGGAGAGGAATCTGGCAATTTCGGGGCTCTCCCGACACTCGAGCGCTAAGGGTTAAACAATAATATCTCGTAATTCAATTGCATCTCTAATCAGTTCAAATAATATTTCCTTGCTATCAAATAATTTATGCATGAGCGATTACTTTAAACAATAGTTCTTTGCTATCAAATAATAATAATCAAAGACTTGTATATGTTCAGATTTTTTCCAATGATCGATTGTTTTATAAAAAAATCTGTACACATACAAGTTAATAATATTTGTTGAAACTAACCTTTGTTTGTGAGAAGATTGTCTCGTCCTCATCCCCGCTAACCTCAGGCTTGTCAAACACCAACCTCCTCCTCTTCCCCTGCTTCTGTTTCATGTTGTTGTTGTTGGTCAGAGTTGTTGGCACCACATGTCACGGTGCCCAGGTAGCAGCTGGAGCCAAGTGTTGAACTGGACTGTCACCCAGCACGATCTCCCCTGGCGATGGTGGTTCCATGGTGAGCGGAGAAGGAGCAGGTGCAGCAGCGGACGCCTTGGCAGCGAGGGCAGCTTTCTGTTGCCAGTAGTTGAGGATACGCTCATGTTGTGGTGGGCTATCTGGGAGGTTGAATGAGGACGAGGTTGATGATGATGACGAACTCATCTCGTATGATGAGTGAAGTAGAGCACACTCGAATCTGACTCTGATGTGAATGATAATTTTGCTCGCATTACATCTGTTTATATAGCATGCATTTCTCTCTCTATTCCAGGCTCATGCGAGTGGGAGCCACATGTGCTACAAGACAAAAAAAATTCTCCCCTAGGACTAGGCATGGAACAGCACCTGCTGCTATATCCTCCCACATCGTTATCAATATCATTCAGTTTTGTAAGTATTCTCTCCTATCATAAAAACCGTTACAATCACTCAAACATTCTATATTTTTGAATAGCATCCCGCCTCTTGTGATGCTTATTGATTTCTAATATTTCATTGTTTTCGCAGCATTGGAGTGCTCACCTCACAACTCGGCTTCCGACATCATAAGCAGTTGAGCTCTCGTCAAGGCAACATACCTGAGAGGTTAGCACACAATCCAAAAAGGAAGCATAGCCGGATACAAACCACTCTCTGTCTCAGACAGCACCGCATCGCGCATGCGTTAGCAACGGGTTTTTCCTGTTCCATTCAGTCAGATCTTTGAATGTAATGTTCTTTGTGATGATGGTTACCGAGCACTGTAACTGGAACCAATCGTCATTCCATTTGATGAAGATATTATTATCCAATGATGATCAATCATTAAATTCAATATAGTAATCAATATAATATCATTTTATTTAATAAAAGAAAGAGTACTTTTGAAAAATATAATTAATAAAATATAACAGTTGATATTTAACTGATCTCAAAAAACACTATAACTAAGTCAGCATATTGTCATTTCAAAACAAAAACCGAACCCTCAACCTCCCCTTTTACATTTAAAACATCAATAAACATAACTATTTGAAAAACCTCTATTCCCTTCCAGCATATTGCAATTTCAAAGCCAAATCCTAACCTATCTTTCCACCTTTGAAATATCAAAAAGCATTATTCTACCTGGACCCTAGCCCTTTCTAGCATATTGCAATTTAAAAGCAAAAACCTAACCTGAACTTATGGAACATTATTAAATATAATCCAAAAAAACCTAACCCCTAACCCCTTCACATTTAATAATTTAGATTTCAAAGCTAAATCCTAACCCCCTAACCTATCCTTTCACATTTGAAACATCAAAAAACATAGCTCTAACTGCACCCTAGCCCCTTCTAGCATATTGCAATTTCAAAGCAAAAACCTAACCTATCCTAATAACACATTATTAAATATGACCTAAATAAAACCTAACCTCTAACCCTTTCAAATTCAATACTTTAGATTTATTCGTCATCTTTAGAACAAAACATAAACATGTGGTTCATTTCATGAACATGTTCACAAACATGTGGTTCATTTCATGAACATGTTCACAAACATGTGATTCAAAGCAAAATCCTAACCCCCTAACCTATCCTTTTACCTTTGAAACAGAGAAAACTCCTATAAAACTCCTTGTAATTCTGTGCTTTGAAACATCAAAAAACATAACTCCACCTAGACCCTAGCCCCTTCTAGCATATTGCAATTTTAAAGCAAAAACCTAACCTATCCTAATAAAACATTATTAAATATAACCTAAATAAAATCTAACCCCTAACTCTTTCACATTTGTTGAACGAGACAAGAACACCATTGCAAATCGTACACTACCATTATAACGTGGACCTCACTATAGATACTCAAAGAATACTTTTGAATAACTATGTTATAACTGTGACTGTTGCTGGCCGTTACTCTGTTTCTGAGACAAAGAGAAGCTCCTTAGCCCGGATAGCCATCTATACCTGCACATCCATAGCCGAGAAGATACCTGTCATTCATGCATCAACCAACACATGTGAGTACATTTTTACTTTTTATTTTATCCTCATAGGGGAGTCGGAGGAGAGGAAAATTTTCCTCCGATGACAAATTATTGTCATCGGAGGACAATTTTTGTCCTCAGAGGGGAGGATTTTTGTCCTCGGGGGACAAAAAACCTTCTACAGCATACTGCATGCATGCGATTTTAGCTCATCTTTATGATGTGCTTTATCTGGGTAATCTTCTCCTCCCCCTTCTTTCTCACACTCTTCATATGAACAAAACGGTAAATGTATTACTTTTTCAAATGGATTTTCGATAATATATTTGCAATAGACACATTGCAGATAGTGATTTTTATGTAAGAAATAACCATTTCTCGCAAAATACTCTGCTTTATCAGATAATGATTTACAATAGTCACAATGTAGATGACGATGATGATTTTCAAAATACTCTCCTTGAACAGATGAATCTTCTACACGATTAAAAGTTAAATATTTTTCTTCATATTGACGTAGAATATTATTATCGAAATTCTCCTCTTCGATTGTTATATTATCTTTCCTTATCAATGCACAGTTCGGACTGTACCTTGCATGTTCTATTGCTGGTATGTCACTTTCTTCCCATTTTCCCAAATAAATTGAACAACATACACAGCACACAATGTCTGGTACACATGCGAATATAAATCCCTCTCTCACCATGTTTTCCGCCGACAAATGGTGAGAAGATTTCGTCCATCTTTTATCAAAAGTTAATAATCTTGATCTTTCATGCAACATTATCTGTTGTTGAGATAACATTTTCACACAGTGTTCTTCTACCAATGCTAATTCACATCATTTGGTTGCCATGGAAAAAATTGTAATGTGAAATTTTCAGTTCAATATTATCATCAACATTTTTATAGTTTTTGCTTTTTAAAATGTGATTTTTTGTTTGAAAATAGTTTTCTTGATTTTAAAATTTATAAAATAGGAACTCAGGATGTGAAAGTGCAAATGTTTAGTGAGAAAAATGAAGAACCCAAGACATAACCTATAAACTTGAGTGTTGATAGGAAATGACATTGGATAATACGGCAAGGCAGAACATCCGAAAGGATCTCTCTGCCGATAAAAGCCATAAGAGTAAATAAAAATAAATAAATAAATAAATAAATTCACAACTGATTTAAAAACATGCAGTTGTACTCTCTCACTCTAATTCTATATCATCCTGATCGTTATTCTTTTGTTTTTCAGAATCTAACATCGTCATCATCATCATCATCATGCCAAGGGAACGAAAACTACATGGCGTGACTTCCAGTGCGGTCCGCCATCGTATTAACATCAAGGATCCTGAGCAAATCAGCATCGAGAACGTGCTCGAGAGATTAAAACATCACGTTTTGGACATAATTAGGGAGCACATGGCATGGCATGATGGCAATGTAAAATGGTTCATTGAACCATTCTTAGACACCAATATTAAATGTCGTCACCACGCGCATGAAACCGGAAATTACCCATGTGCAGCCCACGTTTCTTGTAATCTATCAGCTCATACTCCGGAGTACATTTCGTGTTATTTTCACAATTTCCCCGGGTTTGATTCACATTTCATTCTGAAAGCGCTCAGTAAATGCAAAAAAGAAATTTCCTGCATCGCAAATGCGTCAGAGAGATTTTTGACACTTTCAGTAGGCAAAATTTAATTTTTAGATTCCATAAGTTTATGAGCGAATCCTTGGAAGTATTGGTGCGTGATTTGGTAGAAAGTATAGACATGGAAAAGAAGTTTGAATGTTTATTTTCAGAGTTTTATGACCCGCCACGCAAACACAGACATCTCTTGTTGAAAAAAGGAATATATCCTTACTCATACATGAGTTGTCCCAAAAAATTCGCGGAAACATCACTTCCTCCCATCGAATGTTTTCATAATGATTTAACTGATACACCTCTGTCTCGCGAAGAATATGAGCATGCGCAGAGAGTGTTCTCAACATTCAAACTGAAATCACTTGGTGAATATCACGATTTCTATTTATGTTTGGATGTGTTGCTATTAGCAGAAGTTTTTGAATCTATGAGGTCTACGCTTTTTAGCTCATATGGCCTTGATGTCACTCATTTTGTTTCCCTCGCGCACTTTACCTGGAATTGTATGTTGAAGTACACTAAGGTTGAACTAGAGTTGATCACACATCCTGACATGCATCTCATGTTTGAGGCGGGGATTAGGGGTGGGGTCTCATTTATCGGTAAACGTTATTGTGAGGCAAATAATTAGCATCTACCTGAGACATACAACCCCTCAAAACCGAGTAATTATCTCCTTTATATTGATGTGAACAGTTTATACTCGGAAGCTATGAGTCAAAACTTACCTGTTGGAAATTTAAAATTCCTCACAGAGGAAGAAATTTCCAAGCTTGATTTCACGAATTTGGACAGCAATTCAGAAACTGGATATGTAATAGGATGCGATCTCAAGTATCCGGAAGAGTTACATGATAAGCATGCCAGCTTCCCACTCACGCCTCTCCACCAAACACCTCCACATGAATTGCTGTCAAACCATCAAACAAATGAGAACAGTCAAACTGGAACCAAAAAGCTCATGAACACTATTTTTGACCGTGAAAAGTACATTGTCCACTATCTCAATTTAAAACTCTACCTTAAGCTCGGTTCGCAATTAATGAAAGTACATCACGTAATTAGCTTTTCCCAATCTCCCTGGCTGAAAAGCTACATCGACTTCAATATCCACAATAGACAGACCGCAAAAAATAAATTTGAAGTATCATTCTTTAAGGCCTGTTGTAATTTGATCTTTGGAAAAACTATTCAAGCAGTTCGCAAGCATATCAATGTTGAAATTATCACAGATGGAAAACGATTAGATAAGTACATTTCAAATCTGTTATGCAAATGCTGGCAAATAATTAGTCCGAACGTGATCGAGGTTTTCTCTCGTAAGTTGGAACTTAAAATGGACAAGCCTATCTATTCCGGGTTTTCCATACTGGAGTTGAGTAAATTCCATATGTACGATTTTTTCTATTGTAAATTACAAAAAATTATACTGTGGGATCGCGTAGAACTCTGTATGACCGATACCGATAGTTTTCTTTTAAATGTAAAAGTGGAGGATGTGTATCAGTTGATTAAAGAAAATTTGAACCTTTTCGATACTAGTAACTACCCCCCTTACCAGGAGAGCCTTACCAGGCTTCTCCATGGAGAGAAATAAAGTTGTAGGAAAGTTCAAGGATGAGACAGCGTCGAAACCCGTTCATCAATTTATTGGGCTTCAATCTAAACTTTACTCATATTTAGTATGTAATGAGAATGAAGAACCTATAAATAAATGTGTAGCAAAGGGTATACAGACCGGAGTGAAATATAGAAAACTTAATTTTAATTCATACAAGGAATCGTTGATTGAATGTTGTGAACACATTGAAAAATTCAATATGATGAGATCCTATAATCACACCATGTATCAGATTGAATGTGCAAAAATCTGCTTGAGTCCTTATGACGACAAGAAATACATTGCAGAGAATGGTGTGGACACTTTGCCTTTTGGACATTATAGAGTGCCAACAACGCTCTAACTGATTGCTCAGTATGTCCTGTGATGATCATGCAACACCACTAATTTCAATTTCCTGTTGTGAATATGAATATTATTAGATCTAAGATAGCATTAGAACTTCATAGCGTGCCACGTGTCAACTATCCCACTCGCAAATATGAGTTGAAAAGTGAAAAAGACTTGCTTCAAGCCGATGTCATTGAGATGAGCAGTTTATCACGTTTTAATTAAGGTTATAGGTATATTGTAGTTGTTATCAATTGTTTTTCAAAATTCGGATATTGTGTACCATTAAAAGACAAGTCAAGTCAATCTGTATTTGATGCACTCAAACCAATTATTTCTAAAAATAAGGGAGTTAAGTTGTTTCAATCAGATCAGGAAACAGAATTCTTTAACTCAAAAGTTGAAGCATTATTAGATAGATACAGTATTAAACATTACCATGTTTTTAGTGATAGGAAAGCTTCCATAGTTGAAAGGTTTAATAGAACAATTAAAGCAAAAATTTATAGATATTTAACTGAACGTGGAACCAAAAACTGGATAACGCAGCTAGACAGTTTGGTTCGTGATTATAATGCAACAATGCACACTTCAATTAGAATGAAACCTAAAGATGTGAGGAAAAAAGATCGTAATCGTGTTTTAATGTCTTTGAATTCTGCATTCAATAGATGATATAAATTTGAAAAATTCAAAACCAAAATTCAAGCTAGGTGATGTTGTACGAATCTCAAAGAAAAGGTTTTTTTTCGATAAATCTTATAACATAAATTGGAGCACAGAGTATTTTGTGATTCATTCTATATTCCCTTCTCAACCTGTAACGTACATCTTGCAAGATCTAAACAGAGAAGTAATTAGTGGTAGGTTTTACAGAGAAGAAATTAAAAAAAACACAATTAAACGAATCGGAGAGACAAGTATATCTGATTGAAAAGATATTAAAGTGAGACAAAAAAGGATTGCTTGTTAAGTGGATTGGATTTTCAACACCTAGTTATATTAGTAGAAGTCAACTATTAGATGAAAAATAATCTATTGTAATGTCATATTGTAATACATTGCATTCACTGTAAATGTCATGAAGATTTGGTGTAAATATAATATGTCTTTATCAAAAAAAATGCTTCTCAGTTTCATTTCAATCTGTAGTTTCATTTTCGTAATTTGCTTTAGAAAATCTTTCACTAAGCCATAGATAAGGAAAAGCAGACCATATGCATTCTTGTAAAGAGGGTGCGGGAGAGAGAGGGAATGATATATTGAAGTGAGAAACTTCTATCAGTTTGCTAGTGCATTACTGTGAAAGGGGAGTGACAGCAAGCACGCATCAACGGCATTCCATTCCGATGTGATAAGCCATACACAGTCAGAGAGCCATGTGGTGAGTGACACACCCCCTTGATAACTTACCTATATGATTAGTTCCTTATCAGATCACATGCTGTACACATGTCTAACATGAGTAATATCCCGATAGTGAATTTCGACAATATTATAAGACAGAAAGAAATCCCAGCATGGTGTAAAAATGGTAAGTTGTTACCTCATAATGCAAGGGTCCTTATAATAGGCTCTTCAGGCTGTGGTAAGACCAATTTGCTATTTAATTTAATTTTTTCAAAGAATGAGTTGAGATTTAAAATTATATAGCCTACTTGCATACTAAGAGTGAGTATCCAGATAAATATATTTTTTTGAAAAACGTTTTTTCCAACATGAAGGATATTGAATTTCATATAAACAACAATTCTGAATCTATACCACATCCAAACAAAATATCAGAATATTCTTTAGTTATATTTGACAATTCACAACTTAATCATGTACCTCAAATAAGATAATATTTTACTATGGGCCGACAACGTAATATTGACACAGCATATTTAATTCAGAGTTATGGAGCTATGCAGAAACATTCCACTAGGGACAATGCGAATATGATTATAATCCTCAAGATAGATTCATTGAGTCTCGAATTAATTCACAAAGATCATGTTGGAGGAGATATTTCTTATAAAGATTTCAGTAAACTTTGCCATAAAGTTTGGAATCGTAAACCTCATAATTTTGTAACTATTATGACCGAGTGCAGAATTAATAGCGGTAAGTACCGAGATTTGCTCGATACGTTTCTTACCGTTCAGTAGAGATTAATTCTTTGTACAGTCATGTTGTCTAAAACATGCAGCAGAAAACTCAATAGAAAGAATGTTGGTATAATCGATAAGATTAAGAAATTGAGAAAAGTAATCAGTGACAAGCATAAAAGCTTACTCAATTTTGAAAAATGATTGGAGGAATACAATAGGAAAATGCTCTCACCGTTGATAGAGCCCATAATTGAACTGGGAAAAAACAAATCTAGTTTCCACTCTAATCATGGTGTAAAACCAAGAAAGGAAGAAGTAAAAGAGGAAGAAGAGAGCATGGAGATTGATGATGAGGAGGATGAGGAGGGGGAGTCGAGTTATGATAAAAGCTATGGGAGTTCAACAGAGAATCTTTCAAGCTCAACTAAATTTGAAAACAGTTTAATTGGTTCTAGTAAAAACAATGAGCTGTTGAACGTTTCATACGGGAAAATTGAATAATTCTATTAGTTATGGAATTTCATATAATTCTAAAGATGATGTGTATTATATTGGAAATCAGCAAGTAATATTCGATAACGGTTATATAGATATTTATAATGAAAGATTTCGTATAACACATGGTTTACTTGAGTTATTATCCAGTTCAAGACCGAATTCGAATCTTTATAATCAGAGAGATCTGGATAAGTATAAAAAAATCTTAACACTTACAAGCATACATTTAGATAAAAGAGGGTATGTTAAATGGAATCAGGGAATTAAATCGCAAATGATTCAGAAATTATTTCCCAGTAGAAAAATTAGTAAAAAGAAGGGATGGGGTTTATTGAGATTTGCAAAAAATAATTCTCATGATAGAATTTACCAATACTTTGATAATTTTGATGAATTAGTGGAAAGATTAGATTTACTCTATTCCTCAAAAGCTTCTGGCAACACTGGACATGATGTTGAGATCGCATCTATAGTTGAAGAGCTAGAAGAAGCAAAACTAATTGTTTAGTGTTATGATGACTTTGCATTGATTCGGTCGGAATGATACACCTAGTAGTGCTAATCTTACATGCGATATTGACTCAATAACACAGAAAATAATTGAATCGATAAATCAGCAAGGAATCAGCAAAGCTGTGAAATTTTATTTAGATTCACAAATAACCAAACTCGTTTCGGAAAATACTAAGAATATCGGTGTGAGCATAATTGAAAGAGAACATATTCTAAGTTCATTACAGAATTTTAATGCCAATATTGATAAAGCTATTGCAGAGAGAACTCTAACTTTAGAATCTGCTCTAGGAGAAGTGAAAACTTCAACAGACAGCTTTTCATCCCAGTTGTACAGTATTAACAATGATTGGATAGCCCAAATTACAAATGAGAGCAGAGGACTGTCGATAAATTCAAAGAGCAAAATATTGAATGATAATATGCTAGAATGAAGAGAGCAATAATTTATAGATTGAATGTAGTAAGTAATATTTTCAGCATTAAATTTATACCAGAAGTGACTTATTTGGTTACTCACCAGCAAGTAGTTTTCTTCAAATACTAAATACCAACTTACTCCAGGAATCGGAATTAGGTTTGTGGCAGGACAAGACGGAGTCGGGAAAAGGTGTTGGCTTCTCTTGTACATCTGCTACCCCTATCCGATGTATGTTAATTCTGGCATCAATTTAATTACTGATCAGTCCGAAAATTGCTTGGAAGATAACTTTACTATATTGACTATTACTTCACACTGCTGTGCAATTCAAAGTCTGATCGCACTAGTTGAATATTTCAATATATATATATATTCACAAATAACAAGGAAAAACTGTACTTTTCCCCAACTTGGGACAGTTAATATATCAATAATAATTTTAACACAACGACGAACGTGTAAAATTTAATTTCAACAGCAACAATCGAAAAAACAGCCACGATCCTGTTTTTCCACCGTCCGACACGAGCTGGCGACTTCAACTGGCGATTATGAGATAGAATAATCTAAATACTAACTTATCCGCTAGGGCGCAGCAGCTGCCAGCCTCGCCACTACAAACGGCTAAACTTAAAACTAATTTAAAACTAGACTTAATCTAAATATGCTAAAGGGCGTCACCATTCCCCCCACCCTGAAACGTAGTTTTCAGCCACGACTTTGGCCCAAAACTAGACAAAACAAAACAAACCGAAAGAAAAATAAGATGACAAATGAAAAATGCTAACACAAGAAAAAACGAACAATAATTCTTATCCTAAGAATTATTGTGTGGGCAATGGAAACAATTTGGTGGCATGACGTTTGAAACGACCAGTAGCTAAACATACTACTGCCACATGTATGACACCATCGGCTCCAGGAAACACTTTCTCAATGATTCCTAGAGGCCACTTCAATGGGAGTAGATTAGGCTGATCCACTATCACAACCGTGACAACATTTGAAGATTTCATTTCAGGTGGACACTCTATTTCTTCAATTTCAAATTTTACAGGCCAGTGATTTTCCTCCATAGTCAACCAGTGGGGTCCTGTCCACCATGTCTCGTGATTAATGAGATCCATTGGTTTAAGACCATGCGATAAACAATCGGCAGGATTTTCCTCACCAGAAACATGCATCCAACAATCGATGCGTGAGTTTTGAATTTTCGAGACTCGATTAGCCACGAATGTTTGCCAACGCGACGGCGAACCTCTTATCCAATGGAGAACAACAGTTGAGTCTGACAAAGCGACAACTCGGACAATTTTACAACAAAGTTCGAGGAAAGAGAGGGTAGCTTCAAGTAGATTGACTAGGAGAAGAGCAGCACACAATTCCAATCTCGGTATTGATAGAAATTTACTCGGTGCAACCTTTGATTTTCCACACAGCAGCGTTACTGTTGAAGAACTACCATCTTCTTCCTGTGATTTCAAATAGATCACAGCTCCATAGCCAGACTGACTTGCATCGCAAAAACAAATTAATGTAATCTTGGAACTAACAAATACTCCTAAGTGACGAGGAATGGACAAATTTGACAAAGATTGAAATTCTGTTTGACATATCTCCCACTGAGATGCAATAGAATCAGGCGGTTTTTCATCCCAATCTGAACCAATACGCCATAATTCTTTTATAAGACATTTCAAAAACAACGTGAGAGGAGCCACTACTCCTAGAGGATCATAGATTCGCGCCACAGCAGATAATATATTCCGTTTTGTGGCAATAGAGTGACCCTGTGAGACGAAAAAACGAAACGAATCAGAAAATGGATGTCACTCTAGACCTAATATGGCTAATGAATTTTCGATATTGAATTCTTTGGACAACAAGGACCTTTCACTATCATTGAGACTTGTCATCAGCTCCTCCGAATTTGACGCAAACTTAGTCAATTCAAATCCACCAGCTTTAAACAGCTCTTTGGCCTGACTACACAATTTTTTCGCGTCACTTACAGAAGGGACAGATGTTACCAAATCGTCCATGAACATATCTGTAGGAATGCGAGCTTTAGCATCCGGAAAATTATCGCCTTCCCTCTCAACCAACTCATGGATAGTTCTCAAAGCCAAGTACGGAGAGGAAGTGATACCAAATACGACACAATTTATTTCATAGGTTTCAACAGGATTGTCTACCAAAAATCTCCATAACACCCACTGAAATTCACGGCAAGATTCACTCACAAATATTTGTTGATACATCTGTTCCAAATCACCTGTCACTCCAATTGCAAAAAGACGAAAATTCAATAGCAACACAAAAATGTTCATCTGTAACTTCTGACCAGCATGGAGAATCGAATTCAATGACAAACCAGGCGTAGTTTTAGCGCTTGCATCATAAACGATTCTTACAGGTGTAGTAGTACTACGAGCCTTCACAATTGCGTGGTGAGGAATATAATACCCCTGTTTATTTTCCTGATCCTCAATCAAGGTCATGTGCCCTTGGCGCAAATAATCCAACATTATTTCGTGGTATGCGATCTTAATATCTTCGGAGTGAGCGAGACGATTTTCCAAATTTGTCAATCTCCGTTTAGCCATAGAATATGAATCACCCAAACAATCAGCTGATTTTTCAAACGGCAAGGATACCACGAATCGACCTGATTCCAAACGACGAACAGACGAACGAAAATTATTTTCACAATCCAACTCGGCAGGTGTAAGATCATTCCCCAATTTAGGACAATCTTCAACCTCCCAAAACCTCTGTACTAGGTCATTCAAAGGTGGACTAGAGACGAGCAAACAATTATTGAATTGTTTATTTTGTGACGAGTTCAAAACTGGGGCTCGACCCATAACAATAAAACCCAGTTTACTGTCAACTAATTTGACTGAACCTACCTCTTGATGAGATTGGTAATTATTGATAAGATCAGGAAAGAACTCGGCACCCAAAATACCATCCAATTTTCCAGGGATGAAAAATTTATCATCCGCCAATTTCAATGATTTCAAGTAGGACAACTTAGACACATCAACTTCACGAGATGGTAATCTGTCAAGTATTTTCCAACTACCAATGCATCAATAGCAAACGAAAATGTAGTGTCAGCGTGAGAACGAATTGTGAACGATGCTCGACCTTGAACCTTGCTTGATTGACCGCCAAACCCAGTGACAGTTGAATAGACAGGTTTAATATACAAGCCTAGCTGACGACATGCACGAGAAGTTACAAAATTCTTCTCACTACCAGAGTCAATAAGAAATCGCAGGGGACATTCTTGCCCTCTCTTATTTCTGATCAGAACGATAGCAGTAGACAATAAAACAATAGTTTTATCATTTTCAGACTCATTGCTTACCAATTTAGTACTACAACAACTAACACCACTCTCTTCAGATTGATTTTTGAAATCGAAATGCAACAACGTATGATGTGAATTTTTGCATTGAGTACAGGAAGCATTGCTTTCACACTCACGAGCTGAGTGACCTCCCACTAAACATTTTAGACAATAAGACTTCTCTTTTATGAGATGAAATCTATTCCATGGCGAGAGTTTCAAAAATGACTCACAATCTGTCAACTTATGTTTACTCCCCTTACAGCTTATACAATGAGATTTTCCCCGACTATCACTAGGAATTTTATCTCCTGACTGAATTGCGAAATTCTTAGAGTTTGATGAGCCCTTTAACGCTTTCCCACTATGAAAACTATCACCCTTATTTTTATCAATCGACAATGATCGAACTTGTTTTTCAATGAAACTTACAAAGTCTTTATAAGTCGGCTCCTCTTTATCTCTATGAGATGATTCAAATTCTCTACGAGTTACAGTATCAAGAATTCTCAAACCAAAATGTAAGAATATAGCATCGTCAAGTCCATTATTTTTCAATCTTTTTACCGCAGTAACAGAGTTACAAAATCAGTCTAATACCGAAGTCAAACCTTCCCTGCTTTCTACTTTAAGCCCTTTGAATTGAAAAATCTCATCGAAATAGGTTTCCAACTGAGCTCTTGGATTATTATAGCGATTAACTAAAGCATTCCAAATAATACTATAGTTAGCAGCTACGGTAGGGAGATGCCTACAAATATTGGATGCTTCACCTGTAAGTTTTGATGTTAAATATTGAATTTTTTGTTGGTCAGACAATGCTTTATTTTCATGAACGAGATTTTTGAATAACTCATAAAAGACAGCCCATTCGGACTGACGACCACTAAATTTCGCTCACTCAATTTTCGGTAATAGTAATCCATTTGACACAGTAGTAGGTGAGGTTGTCGGTGCCGATTGCACTTCGACAGTAGGCGCTGAATTAATTTTTTGAAAAAGTTCAGCTGTTTCATATATTTTCGCTACCATAACCAAGTAACTGTCATTGAATGCTGGATTGAATTGATCATTCAAACTTAATTCTAATTCATTGATAAGAAGTTCAGTTTATTCATATTCAATAACAGTATTTGGAATCAATCTATGCAATGTGAGGAATTGACTAGCAACTTTTTTATTAGTTCCTACATCCTTAACTAAATCATAACATCTTTGAACTCTTGAAAATAGCTGAGTTAATTTTGCTTTATTTATTCGCAATGATACCTCAGTTGGCGAAGCCAGCTTCGGCTCATTGGAAGCAGTTTCCATGTAATTCAATTAATTTTTCAATAGAATAGAAAACAATTCGATGAACAAGTTATTATTACAACTGGACAAAACAGATAACTTATCTGAAACAAACAAGTCCTATGTATTGCGATAATGCGATAAGCATTGCTTGAACGCAAGGCTAGCAACTATGCTGAATGAAAGGAGTCAACAATCGCTGACATGCAGCTTTCTCTAACAAGAAAATAATTGTACAATACGGACTCAGAATTGTAACGCAAAACAATTCTAGCATGAAAAAAAATACAAATTCGAAACAATTGGGTTCATATCCGGCCCGGAGGACCATAATGGATAGCCCAAATTACAAACGAGAGCAGAGGACTGTCGATAAATTCAAAGAGCAAAATATTGAATGATAATATGCTAGAATGAAGAGAGCAATAATTTATAGATTGAATGTAGTAAGTAATATTTTCAGCATTAAATTTATACCAGAAGTGACTTATTTGGTTACTCACCAGCAAGTAGTTTTCTTCAAATACTAAATACCAACTTACTCCAGGAATCGGAATTAGGTTTGTGGCAGGACAAGACGGAGTCGGGAAAAGGTGTTGGCTTCTCTTGTACATCTGCTACCCCTATCCGATGTATGTTAATTCTGGCATCAATTTAATTACTGATCAGTCCGAAAATTGCTTGGAAGATAACTTTACTATATTGACTATTACTTCACACTGCTGTGCAATTCAAAATCTGATCGCACTAGTTGAATATTTCAATATATATATATTCACAAATAACAAGGAAAAACTGTACTTTTCCCCAACTTGGGACAGTTAATATATCAATAATAATTTTAACACAACGATGAACGTGTAAAATTTAATTTCAACGGCAACAATCAAAAAAACAGCCAAGATCCTGTTTTCTCACCGTCCAACACGAGCTGGCGACTTCAACTGGCAATTATGAGATAGAATAATCCAAATACTAACTTATCCACTAGGGCGCAGCAGCTGCCGGCCTCGCCACTACAAACCGCTAAACTTAAAACTAATTTAAAACTAGACTTAATCTAAATACGCTAAAGGGCGTCACCAATGATAAAGTTGATAAAGGTTATTTAGATGAGAAATTAGAAGCCATATCAGATCAGAGGTCTTGGACAGAAACTACCTCAATACTAAATTAAAACAGCTTAGTATAGAAATTTTTACTAAAGTAAATGAAACACACCCATCGTCAATTGATAAGCAATATTTAGAATCTACTTTGCAGAAATTGACTAGTTCTTCATTAACAAAGGAAGAGTTTGAAAAACGATTATCTGAAATGGTGAGTGCAATAGAAGCTAATATTATGGATGGTATTGAACAATTCATTACAAAAGATGCTATTGCTATTCTGATTAATCAAATTGCAGACAAGTATGCAACTAAAAATGATATAGGAGATTTTATTAAGAAAAACGAGATGGAAGTCGCTGTGAAAAGCATTTGTGATGAAATAGTTGAGGCAATTAAAAATTTGGAAGAGGGGTCTGTTATGAGACTGCAATGTTTGGCTGCATTCATAGATCATCTTAATTTATTCATCCATAAGATAGCTTATGATATCGTCAGCAGGTATGCACGCGTTAGCTTTAATATGAATTGGATAGAGGCTAAGCAACATAACCTTTCCGAAAATCAGGTTGCAGAAATGATAACTACAAAAATGGTTTTAGCCCAATATAAAGGCATTGTATTGTCTCCAAAAACATAAAATCTTGTGAAAGGATAACACTTGGCATATAAGGGGGAAATTTGAAGCAGAGTGAACTTTAACGGTTTTCTTGCTAACACATGCTACTTCAAGATGATAAATCAGACTATACATTTTTTCATGTGTCTATGATTGAATGTAACAGTTTTATATAGGAGCTATATGAAGGCGAACACTATCATTTCTCTGGGGAAACATTCAACAAGAGGGGGTGTAGCACGCACGTCACTTCACTCTAAACACTCAAGCTGACAAATTCACATAATGTCTCACTATTTTGATTGGAGAAGTTGCAATGAGTTCTCTGTAGAAGCAAATCCACTAGCTGATTGGAGTTATGAATTTTATCCTTTTGATTGGTTCGTAGTAACGAAGGTAACATTTGCCGATAATGGCAAAATTCACCTTAAAATTATCGATATTGATAGTGAAGGTGACTTTAAACACACTATTAAGTTACCGAAAGAATATTCAGTGGTTTTGAATGAGGATAACATCAGAAGTTTTAATTCTCGTTCATGGGAATTGAATGTGAGTGGGAATCTCATATTCTTAAGACAGTTTCATGGTAACTATAGACGTTGAGTATTAAGATAGCCTGCCTCCGAGTGAAATAGGTCTGAGAATATGTAAGTATTTTTAGATATGCTAGCTCATTCCAATTATACTTACATATTGTTGGAGAAAAAACTTTAACAATAACGACTGGGATGTTTGTACAGCAAAAGAGCTCAATTTTTTACACATGCATAATATTGATAAACAGTTTGATTGAACTCTTGACTGTCAGTTGGAAACCAAGCATAATATGGATATTATAGAACTTAGATTATTGTAGAGATAAGGATTCACTTTAATCTGACAGTATAGCAGTAGATTATCAAGCAATAGATGTAGAGAGAGATAGGGAATTTCTCAATTCACTTTAATCTGTCAGTATAGCATTAGATGTAGAGAGAGAGAGAGAGAGAGAGAATTTTTCCCTCAAAGGGAAATTATTTTTTCCCTCACTCGATATCCACCCCCCTCATCTATACTGGTGAAGGGGAAGGGAAAATCTATTTGAGAGAGAGATATCTCTCTCTCCTTATTCATCCCCCTCGTCCTCACTGGGAGAGAGGGGGAGAGAGATTAGATTAGATTAGATCAGATTAGATTAGATTAGATTAGATTTGTTCTCCATCTTGCTACTGCATAAAAATATTTACTCATTAGAACCTGAACTTTTTCGAACCGATTTCCCACTCAGCAGCATCTCCATTCATAATTCATCAAGATATCAGTCTATCCTACCAATAATTTTCTATAACCAGTGATATTTTATGTAGTATTTTTGTAACTATATATATATATATATACACGAAAATTAAAAAATAAAAATAAAAACGAAAATTTTCGGGAGCTGGGCCCCCTTTGTCAATCAAACAGGAGGGAAAGTGGTGCAGATTTGAATATTCCAACGGTCGTGACCACAGAGACACAGTAGAGATGTTGTGTAGACCATAGAGCACAGACGAACGGGGGCATACTGATTGAAGGAGTATTATGGGATTAGTTGGTGGGCCATTATGGGTTTACAAGCGGGAGATTTCAAATTTGAGTGGGTTATGGTTAAGGAAAGGTGTAGATTAAGAATTGATAGAAAAGAGGAGATTTAAAATTAGAAATCCGAAATGAAGTAGAATAAAATTGAAAAATAATGGAATTATAGAATTGAATTGGAATGAAATTTATTTTTATTTTAATTTTTATTTTTATTGAAAATTTATTATATATTTGATAGCTGTGAAATTTTCTATACATGATGAAATTTATTTCAATTAAATTGAATAGTTGGTGTAGAGTTGGTAGCTATGGTTCTATTGCTGTCTGTTAAGACCAGGACTGGAAGCAGCTTCAAGCATCCAAATAAAAGCCAATTCTTTCGTCTTGACATCTATGGAGGGGGCTGTGAGAGGGAGGGTGGCAAGGACTTTGACTGACTTTGAAGCATTGGTCAAAGTTCTTGTTGTGCTCAGAGCCATGAGTGGGGATGGGTAGGGAAGTATTATTTTTAAAGGAAGCCCTGTGATTGTTGATCCGGAGGTTTAGGGCAGTGGTGGTTTCATCTATGTAGAAGGCAGGACAGAATTTGCAGGAAAGGAGGTGGATGCAATTTTTGGAGATGCAATTACTGGATTGATGGGTGTAGTTGGTGATAGGACTGGTAACTGGCATGTGGTTCATCCTCACTGACAATAAGAAACTCCGCTGCGGTCAAATGGACGGTGTCGAAAAATTGAAGCAGATGTTCAATTACGATTTTATCAAGATTCTGGAGGATGCTGTGAAGGAAAATAAAAATGATAAATAGAAAAACGTCGTCTGTCAGGCGATAGAAATTAAAAGAGACTGTAAAATAGTAGCGCTTAATGTTGCAGGTTTCCGAGGTAAATGCTGTGTTCCAGAGTTTATTTCATTTATTGAGAGCTCTGATATATTATGTTTGATTGAGACATTTGTGGAGGAAAAAAGATTCTTGTAAATATGAAAATTACTTTTCAAACTATAAGCTTCATTGGATGCCTGCTAGAAGAGAAAGTAATTATGGTAGGGCGAGTGGGGGTATGCTGATAAGGTTTAAAAAATTATTATATGCAGGGTATTTGTAATTTCGTTAAATTGGGAGGAATGCAGGTTATTAGTTTAAAATATGAAGGAGAAAATTGTTTGTATATAGTGCCATGTTATTTCATTAGTAGTGTTTTGTGGGAAAATAATTATGCATAGATGTGGCAATTTTTAGAAACTTGTGATGGAGAAAAGGAGTTGATGCTAATAGGGGATTTTAATGGGAGGATTGGTGAGGGGCAGGTTATCCACGAGGAGGTTTTAGAAAGTGATTGGGAAATCAAATCAGTTAGAAGCTCGAAAGTTAAAGTTGTAAATACAAGAGGGCGAATGATTTTGAATATGTGTGACACGTTTAGTTTGACGGTGATAAATGGAAGACTGAGAGGTGACTGTATGGGAGAATATACTTTTGTTGGAGCTATGGGATCTTCCGTTATTGATCTCTGTTCAATGTCATTGAATATATTAGGGCTAGTGCGCGAATTTAGTGTTGACAACCATATTTTTCTATTATTGTACAACTTGATTTGAAGGTAGAAGAGAGTCAGTCTTTGCGGACGCTTAAGTCAGTACCAAAATTAAAATCGGTGAAACAAAATGATGAAAATTATAAAAATAGGTTAGAAATAAGATGTAGAGATTTTACTTGGGAAGGGGATATTGAGCGAAAGTGGACAGATATTTAAAAAATAATTTATGAAGCAGCAGGGAAACAGGCGCATCAGACAAAAGGGAATGGGAAATCTTGTAAACAAATGTGGTTTGACTGGGACTGTAGGAAGGCTAGGGATAGAAGTTTTGCTAATTTAAATTATATAGAGCCTGTTATAATGAAGAAACTAGGAGCATGTATCTCAGTGCAAATAAAGCATATAAATTACTGTGTAAACTGAAAAAGGAGATTATTTCAAAACTCTAGGGGATAAGTTCAGAGAGATAAGAGACGCAACTGAATTTTGGAAACTGATAAAAACTATTAAACCTAGTAAACTTAAATCCTCGGCTGATATAACATATGATGATTGGGTTAACCTAGTAAACTTAAATGCTCGGCTGATATAACATCTGATTATTGGGTTAACCATTTTAAAAGATTACTGTCATTAGAAGGGGCGGCGGTTGAGTTCTTGTATGCAGCACCCCGTTCCGTAAATCAACTGTTGGATGCCGAAATAATGGATGACGAAATATTAAAAGTGTTAAAAAAATTGAAAAATTTTGAAAAAAATTGAAAAAAATTAAAAAAATTGACGAAATTTTGAAAAAAATTGAAAAAATTGACGAAATATTAAAAGTGTTAAAAAAATTGAAAGAGGGTAAAGCACCGGGCATAGATGAGATACCAGGAGAATTTTTCAAATATGCCCCTAGAAGCTTTGTTGCATTGCTGCGCTGCTTTTTCAATCACGCTTTTGAAAAAGGTGAGTTACCTTCTAGTTTTGGTAAAGCCATAATTTTCCCAATCCATAAAAAAGAGATGTGGGGCTAGAAGAGAATTATAGAGGCATTGCATTCTTAGATTCGGGAGTCAAAAGTTTTGCAGGAGTACTATTGAGGAGATTGGGAAAATATGTGATACAACACAATGTTATAACAGAGAGTCAGGCCGGTTTTGGAAAGGGTTACTCTACAGTAGACAACATTTTCAATTTGTACAGTATTGTCACTTTAAAAATAGCGAAGAAAGGCATTAAAGTGTATTGTATGTATGTCGATTTCCGGGCTGCGTTTAATGTCATTGACCGTAAGGCACTATGGTTCAAATTGTATAAAAATGAATAAAAATGTTACAGGAATTATATAAATGCACACAATCAGCTGTGTGGACCACTAAGGGGCTAACACAGGAATTCGAAACTTACTGCGGCTTAAGACAAGGCTGCTTATTATCGCCGATTCTCTTCTCCTTATTCACTAATGATTTATTAGCTTATGTAGGAGATGGGTTATGGATTAGGGATCGAAATATTAGAGGCTTACTTCATGCCGATGATTTGGTGCTGCTGTCAGATACACCCAAAGCTCTGCAGAGAATGATTAATAAACTTCAACCGTATTGTGAGGTATGGGGAATCAAAATAAATATGAATGAATCTAAAATAATGGTTTTTAGAAAGGGTGGGAAATTGGCTAGTCATGAAGAATGGTTTCGGGGTGGAGAGAAAATTGAAATAGTAGGAACATATAAATATCCGGGGTTATCTTCACGGCCACCATGAGGTTCGGAACTCACATAAAAGATAGGGTGTCAGCAGCTAAGTGTGGAGTGAATACAGTTTGGAGCAGTATAATCACTAACAACACAATTCCAGTCAAAGCTAAATGGGAGGTATTCAATGCAGCAATTAGAGCGATTGTGAGTTATAGTGGACAGGTCTCTGGGGTTACAAGATGTTTGAAGAACTAGAAATTAGCTAAAATCTAGAAGATTTTTTATCAAAAAGTTATTTTCCCTACCTAGATGTGTACCCAACTACATTTTGTATTTAGAAACAGGGAAAAATCTTCGACCAAATGGGAATCGGTCATTTGGCATGCCACCAAACTTGTACTTTCCCAAATGGTCGAAAAGTTTTAATAGTAATCCCATTTGGCCGAAAATCTCAACTGTCGCAAAAGGTCGAAAATTTGATTTTCCCATCTGACTGATTCTCCAACAGTCGAATTCCATTTGATAGAAAAATGTTGTAGCTCATCGCAATTGATCGAATCTCATCGGCTAGATGGGATTCGACCATATGGGAAAGTATACTCTTCGACCTTTTGGGATTCGGTCAGATGTGACCCCACGTTTTCAACACAGCCGTGGTCTACCGGTAAAGTACTCGGTTACGGCGCGAGTGTTCCTCGGTTAGAATCCCGATTCTTCAGTTGATTTTTAGTACTTGATTTTTCCCCTCGAAACGTATTATTATAAATTATTTTTTGAAGGAAGTTGTTTTCATTAAGATTGGTCATAGATTTTTCATCAATTAATTATTCTATGTCATTAATTATTCATTATGTCATTGGAATTCAAAAGAAATGCATGAATAGATAGATCATAATAAAATTAGTACCGTAATAATTGATATTCTTCATTTATAATGTAAGCCGACTATTAGACACAAATTAGAAGTGAAACGAATTTGTAGGTATTTTGTTTGGAATTGGGGAAGCAAAAGGCTGCCTGATTCAAATTGAGGAGGATCTCATCGATACTAAAATTGATGTATTGAAGAAAAATCAATATGATACTATGAGTTTTTAAAGTATTATGTTTTCTTCAGTTATCGTATCTATACTAATAAAAATCTGGTGTGGCGCACTCACACAACTTTCCTTGCCGTTATGAAAATTGATCACCTGACGCTAGTGTTCCCGCGCATCTCAAGTCCACTATTCAAAGATTTGAGCCAGCTGGTGACAGGGCAATAACGCTGGAGACACACATGAGGTCTGCTATCTCTTCATAGTGAATGATTTAATAGAATCAATTCAATTTAAAATTGATTGATCATAGTGAATGATTTAATAGAATCAATTTAATTTAAATTTTTTTAATTTCAATAAAATTTTCAATTTTAGGTGAAAATGTTACTGAACATTAATTGTAGAGATTTCCATGCTCAATCTACTCCACTTGATTTTTTTTTGTTTCAATTGTATCTGAAGCCTGATAATTGGGAATCTATCTGCATTGATGGGGCGGAGCTCCTGAAATTTTTACAGATATGGGACTTGTGGCAGTTGATAGAGCTTATCGATGACTATTTTAGGTATGAATTTGATCAAAATCGTTCGAGCCGTTTCCGAGAAAATCACGAAAAACCCTGTTTTTGACAACATTTTCGCCATTTTAGCCGCCATCTTGAATTGCATTTGATCGAAATTGTTCGTGTCGTCCTTATAGTGAAAGGACCTTAAGTTCCAAATTTCCAAATTTCAAGTCATTCCGTTAATTGGGAGATGACATATCGTGTACACACACACACACTCACACACACACACACACACACACACACACACACACACCACACACCACACACACACCACACACACACACACACCACACACACCACACACACACACACCACACACACACACACACACACACACACCACACACACACACACAACACACACACACACACACACACACCACACACCACACACACCACACACACACACACACACACACACACACCACACACCACACACACACACACACACACACACACACACACACACACACAACACACACACACACACACACACCACACACACACACACCACACACACACACCACACCACACACACACACACACACACACACACACACACACACACACACACACACACACACACACACACACATACAGACCAATACCCAAACCCAGTTTTTTGGACTCAGGGGACCTTGAAACGTATAGAAATTTAGAAATTTGGGTACCTCAATTTTTTTTCGGAAAGCAATACTTTCCTTACCTATGGTAATAGGGCAAGGAAAGTAATAAAGGAGAGAACTGGCTTATACACGTACGGAATAGGAAAATTTATTATGTTTGACGCATCATCACGTCTGAACTCCTCAACTGACTAATTTTAAATTTTGCATATAGATTCTTGATTAACCGAGGATTTTTCTAGGCCTATTTTCAACTCTTCAAGATTTCATTACATCAAGTTTTCAATTTGTCATGCTTCCAGTTGTTGTATAGAAACAGCTGAATATTTCTTTTAAAAGGGAGGTTAGATGAAAGGTATGATTGGGATCCTATTCGAATAAAAATAACTGATTTTCTTTCCCATCAAAATTTTGGTCAGCCATCTTGGAAGCGCCATTTTAAATTCAACTTCATTTTTTAATTTGGAAGGTAGTCATATAATACATGATTTCGATACAGAATTTCAAGAGAAAATGAATGGTGAAAACCGCACATCGATTTCTCAAACCGTTCAAAAGTTATTCTTATTCAAAGATTTTGATAAATAATCCATCTATACTATAATAATAGAAAGAACTGGCTTATAAACGTAACGGGATAGGAAAATTATGTTTGACGCATAATCACGTCTGAACTAATGAACTGAATGACTTGAAATTTTGCATAAAAATGCTTTATCAACCGAGGATGGTTATAGGCCTATTTTCAATTTTCCAATATTTTATTACGTCAAGTTTTCAGTTTAAAAAGTTTTAAAATAGACTCTTGTGGAGCACAGGTTACCTGCTAGTTCACTATAAAGAGATAGCAGACCTCGTGTGTCTACAGTGTTATTGTCCTGTCACCAGCTGGCTTAGATCTTTGAATAGTAGACTTGAGATGCGCGTGAACACTAGCGACAGTTGATCAATTTTCATTACGGCAAGGAAAGTTGTGTGAGTGCGCCACACCAGATTTTTTTATTTATTTTCTACAAAAAATCCGTTTGCAATCGAGAATCATATGATTAAAACCCATATTGCATTCACTCAATATGATCATAATAGCACAGGCCATGCAAATATGCAAAACTTTTTTTGAACAATGCAACTCAACTCCATATGGTATCCTTAAATTAAACTACAGAGGAGTTTCATTCAAATTATTTGAAAAATGTGCAACGTGTTTAGAGTAGTTTTTGTGCTTTATTTGAGTTTTTCAGTTGCTGAAATCTCAGATAGAAGGTGCGAAACACTGGAAGACTGCGGCCTCGGCGAATGTTGTGTAGGTGAAGAGTCGAGAAACACGTGCGAATGCTCTTTCACCAAAGATTTGTATGATGAAGATGAAAACGGTGTTTGCACTAAGCTGAAAATTCATAGCTGTCAAAATAAGTGCAACAATAATCCATGCTATCCAATTTTTGGCTCTATTGCTTGCAATTGCACAGAAGACTATCGAGGCAGTGACTGTTCAAAACGATTAAACGACAGTGAGTGCATTAACCACTTTTAGAAAAGTACCTAATTCCGACAATAATCATAATATTGATAGTCTAATAAATTATATTGATAGTCGATTTGACTCAAGTCCAGGCCTAATGCCATATTATATATCTGTCATAAAATTTTTGATAAAGATCAATTAAGTAGGTTATGGTAGGAAAAATATTATTTTGATTACAAAATAACAAAATTAAACGGCGGCCACTCATCACAAATTGAAAAAATCAGTACTACCCTCACTATTTATTCAAGACTTTTCACACATCTCCAACTGTAATTTTATGTAACGACTCTGCAACCGGGAATAAAATTACGCACACCTCTTAGGGGCACTCTAGTATATGGACCGCGGAATTCAGAATTATAGTTTGTTTAAAATATGTTTGGACTTGGCCCTCCATCCGAAGAAATTACAGGGTCGCCAAATCGTGTAAAATTGCAATTTCTCAAAATTCCAATTCAACGTCAGAATTGAGTGTAGAATATCATCCCCGATATCCTAGTAGTACTAAAAAGTTTCAGGGTTGAAGAATTAAAAGGGAATTTAACTTTTATGATAAAATTGGAAACATCGCGAAGATTTGTTTTTCTTTTGAATATCACTTCTCTCAGAACCATGGGGCGTCGTAATGCGTAATAATTTTTTATCAAATTAACGGGGTAAATGTCTCCTTTCTATTGGTCTCTGGATCATGTTTATCCGACCTATAGTTATTTTTCAATTAATGATTATGTTTGTCAGTGAAGAGATATTTCGAGCAGAAAACATGAAATATTCGACATGTGGAAACTTTTTTGTTTCGAAAGATAAGTGGGTGGTGAACGCTAGAAAGTTTCTCAGAAATAGTTGAAACTATTTTTTCAATTGTCAAAAGTGATCGAAATATCGTATTTTGGTCTCCAAGGAATTTTAAATTTAGAGGAGCGGCTGCATGGTATGCATTGTGTATTAAATTGTATGCTGAAGGCTGGCAACGAACATAATCGTCAATGTCGAGACAAAAAACATGAAATTTTCAACATGCTAGAAACTTTTTTGTTTCAAAAGATAAGTATGTGGTGAAAGTGAGAAATTTTCTCAGAAATAATTGAATTTGTTTTTCCAATTGTCAAACGTACTCGGAAGAACGTATTTTGGCCTCTCAGGAGTTTCAAAGTCAAGGATAGCGGCTGAATGGTGTGCTACCATATGCTATCAATAGCTGGGATCAACAAATTCAAAATACACAGAATGATTGAAAAATTCAGCAACTGCAAGCCAGATGATTATAAATAGTGAAATTATTGACAACCTCGCCTGGAATATAATCCAAGCGGTTTTTCATTACAGCCTTTCTAGAGGCAATCAGCTGATTGCCTTTTACATAAATCAGTCAAATATTCTTGTAAATTGCCAGCCTTCAGCATACAATTTAATACACAATGCATACCATGCAGCCGCTCTTCTAAATTTAAAATTCCTTGGAGACCAAAATACGATATTCCGATCACTTTTGACAATTGAAAAAATAGTTTCAACTATTACTGAGAAACTTTCTAGCGTTCACCACCCACTTATCTTTCGAAACAAAAAAGCTTCCACATGTCGAATATTTCATGTTTTCTGCTCGAAATATCTCTTCACTGACAAACATAATCATTAATTAAAAAATAGCTATGGGTCGGATAAAAATGATCCAGACACCAATAGAAAGGAGACAAACTTCCCGTTAAAATGATATAAAATTAGTACGCATTACGACGCCCAATGATTCTGATAGAAGTGATATTGAAAAGAAAAACAAATTTTCGCGATGTTTCCGATTTTATAATAAAAGTTAAATTTCCTTTTAATCCTTCAACCCTGAAACTTTTTTAGCACTACAATAGTGAGGTGCACGTTATAATGGCAGTGTGGGAAGATAGGAGAAAAGGGTTGCCAGATCTCAGCCTTGCCACCGAAACAGCTGATACTGGTATATCTGATGAATTTAACTGTTCATTATTGTTGAAAATAGTTCATATTTTATTTGTCAAGAAAATATATTTTTTAAAGATGTGATAATAAATTTTCATGATTGAGAGTAAATATTTTGTCAATTAGATGAATCTCTACATTGTTGATAAACGATGTGGCAGCATCGCAATGCGTAAAAGAGATAGCCGCTAAAAAAGCGCCATCTGCTTTGTTTAACGATAGACAAAGATACCAACACCATTGCAAATCACACACTGCCATTATAACATGGACCTCACTATTAGCCCAGTCAATAAAGGTTTTTTCGATCCGAAAATTAAATAAAAGCTGAATCTCTTACCATCGATAGAACCCTTCTAGAGGGTCATTCTCCCAAAAGTCCCAAGAAATCCCCTTGGAGCTTTCCCCCCTAGCCACCCTCAAAGTTTAAAAATGCAGGTAATCACGGAAAATCAAGTATCTCAATAACCATTGATCGGGAAGAGTTCTATTATATGTCATTCGATTCCTTAAATAATGGACTAAAATATGAGTTCTATTCATTTTTTCAATTAAATGAACAGTTTTCTTGATAAAATAGTATTTAATGTAAAAATTTAGGGGGTTTGCGATTTGATTTTTTTTTGTTTTCTTCGATTAACTTCGAAGAAAGTAATTTTAAAGGAAAATGAGCCACACGATTAATGTAGCCACTCCCATTTCGAATCCATTGATGTATATTGTTATCTATTTGCTATCCGATTTGACGCCGTGGAAGGGGAAACAGCCGACGCGGTACAGCGCCGCTAACTCTCTTCGCCATACTGTAGTAAACAGCAAACAGGAAATCAATTATCTCTGTAACCATTAATCGAAAAAAAATCTATCATATATCATTCGATTCGTTACAGTATGAGCTACAATACTAGTCGTATTCATTTTCTCGATAAAACAAACAGTTTCCTTGATAAAATAATATGTATGTAAAAATTTAGGGTTTTTTAGATTTTTTGTTTTGTTTTCTCCGATTAACTTCGAAGCAAGAAATTTTAAAGAAAAATGAGACAAACAATTAATGTAGCCACTTTCATTGCGAATCCATTGATGTATATTGTTATTTATTTGCGATTCAATTTGACGCTGTGGATGGGGAAACAGCCGACGCGGCTGACTCCCCTCATCGTAGTAAACAGAATATAGTCCAGTCACTATTAGGCCTACATTGGTGCATGCAATTTACAATTTTATATTGTAGTTCTGATTTTTTAATATATTATTTGGGTAACTTAGAGAAGTCCAGAACCAATTTCTTCATGCAAAATTTCCTTGTGCTAGATAGAGTGGCCCAAAAACCTTGTATTTTCGGCTCATTTTCCAGTTTTCAGCTATTTCTGCCAAATCTCGTAATCAGACAGAGAAATTTGCTCTAGATTATGAAATTCTGAATAAAATGAGATCATTCAGAACTCTATATCTCCAATAGTTAGTCTACTGAGTAACTGAGTAAAATAGTACTGAGCTATGATTTTTCAAAAATGAGTGAAATTTGAAGAAAAAAATCAATTTTGATGAATTTTAGTTTTTGATCAACAATATCTTCCGATTGTTACCATTCACATGTATAATTCAAAATCACTCTGGGCGTATTTTTGTGTCTACAATCTGAGATCAGGTAGAGCGCTCCATCTCATATAGATTTCCATGTACACCTGACAACAATGCTCCTTGTATTGTGAAAAACACCTAATTTTCAGCTTCAACCATCATCACTAACTACATAGTCTTCACATTGATATTTCGCCCAATGACATAAGTTCATAAGATTATGTTCTATGAGGATCACCCGTTAGATGCACTTCATTTCACTATTTCCTAGTGGAGAGGCGCGCTTAAGGACACCTCAAGGATCAAAATTTCAAACACTCATAACTTCTGACACAATGTTCAGATTTCATCGTACTACACTTCATTCTTCTTGGCTCGTCAAGGCGGTCCAAAATCATGCATCATAAGTCAAATTCGGTCAAAAAGTGGAAAATTTATTGTTGAGTGTACTAAAGCCCATATTCCAATATAAATAAAATGGTCAATTTCTATATTCATATTTCCATAGTGTAAATAAGATGCAACTTGGAAAGCAGTAGGCCCTATACTATTTTACTTTAAACTATGGTGAAGATAGTCAGCCGCGACGTACTGCGTCGGCTGTCTTCCCTTCCACAGCGTCAAATAGAATCGCAAATACATAACAATATACATCAATGGATTCGCAATGAAAGTGGCTACATTAATTATTTGACTCATTTTTCTTAAAATCACTTCGAAGTTAATCGGAGAAAACAAAAAATTGAAATCGAAAAACCCCTAAATTTTAACATATATATTATTTTATCAAGGAAACTGTTTGATTTATTGAGGAAATAAATATAACTAATATTATAGTCCATAATGTAACAAATGGAATGACATATGATAGATTTTTTTTCGATTAAAGGTTACAGAGATAATTGATTTCCTGTTTGCTGTTTACTATGGCGAAGAGAGTTAGCGGCGCTGTACCGCGTCGGCTGTTTCCCCTTCCACGGCGTCAAATCGGATAGCAAATAGATAACAATATACATCAATAGGTTTGCGATGAAAGTGGCTAAATTAATTATTCGATCTATTTTACTTCAAAATCATTTGCTTGGAAGTTAATCGTAGAAAACAAAAAAATCAAATCGCAAACCCCCTAAATTTTAAGACATAGAGGCTATATTATTTTATCAAGAAAACTGTTTATTTTATTGAAAAAATGAATAGAACCAATATTGTTGTCCATAATGTAACAATAGAACGTGTACAATAGAACGTTTTCTGATCAATGGTTACAGAGATCAGGGGTGCCCACAAGGGGGGGGGCATGGCGCAATTTGCGCCATCAACATTTTTGGGGGGGGCATGACTTTTTTTATATTTTATGTCAACATTTTAAATCATGGCTAAAAAATCAAGGTATTAAATAGAGATATCCTAATGTAGTTAATTTTAATACTTTTTCCCACCTTTACAATGCTATATTTTGCAAAGTGTAACTCAATATAAAGCATAAAAAATACAATTGATGATAATATGTATGCAGGAATTTTAGTAATTTCAAGCCTATGAGTTTGAAGGTAAATCTTTGACAAAAATAAATCATAACTCCATCATCCACTATTATTCTGATTTCCTTTGCTCAATTTTAAATGGTCCTGTGTTTGAGTTTCCTTGAGTAAAATTTTAATGTACATTTTAATCTAATAATTATTTTAATTTCGAAGGCGTTTCATGATGATATTAATATCTTTGAAATGGGAATGCAATTATAAACAACATCGCAAACTAAAGGAATCTCCTCTTTCATGTGAGGTGAATGATTTTTGTAGAAATATAATCGTCAAGTAAGATACGTTTGATTCAGAAAATCAAGAAATTTTCGATATTTTTCTCATTTTCACAGTCTCGACAGTTTTTCGATATAATCAGTGATGCAAGATCAACTTAAGGCAGCTTATAGAGCATGAAATTTTCTCTTATTTAAGACCAATCGCAAGTTTCTATCATGTATTGTACTCATTTTAGAGACTCTTTAATATCAGTACAATCGCAAGAAAAATGAGAAAATAGAGATCATCATTCAATTGGCTGTAACTTTTTAACGGTATTGAAAACAGAAGTATAATTCATGGGAGTGAAAAGAGGAGAAAATTCATCACAACCTCGACTACTTTCTGGATTTTTTAACTGAAGTGTTCCACAAGATACGCAACGTTGCATATGCGAGACTGTGAAAATGGGGGAAATATCACAAATTTCTTGCACATTCGAAGTTGTGTATCTTATGGAACACTTCAGATAAAAAATCCAAAAAGTAGTCCTGCGCGACCAGTCAATTCATTGGAAATTTCATTATTATTAATATTATATAGATAATGCTTTATCTCGATAAATTCAAGGTTCTCGAGATTGAATGGAAAACTTAAAAAAAGTCTAAAATTTTGGGGGTGAAGTCGCCCTCTGTTTTGTCAGCAAATTTCAGATTAAAATTTAGCGCCCCAAAATACAAATAAAACCATCGAAAAAAATTCTTTCGGGGCTGTTTCCTGAAAAACGACCATTTGACTGGACTATAAGTTGTTATCCTATTATATTAAGCGAGCAATTTCTGTATATCTGTTTATATTTTTCTATTTTTATAACTGGCTATCTGGTTATATGGTTATTTATGTTCAAAGAAAAAATTCTTTCGGGGCTGTTTCCTGAAAAAAGACCATTTGACTGGACTATGAGTTGTTATCCTATTATATTAAGCGAGCAATTTCTGTATATCTGTTTATATTTTTCTATTTTTATATCTGGCTATCTGGTTATATGGTTATTTATGTTCAACGGATCTCGGAAACGGCTCTAACGATTTTCACGAAACTCGGAATATAGTAGGTTTATGATATCAAAATTCGATTGCACTAGGTCTCATCCCTGAGAAAACTCCCTGAAGGACATGAAAAGGATAATTCATCCTTGGAAAAACACTTGATGATTTCGTCGTCTGTCGATATCAGAAGATGCGTGTGCCTGTGTGGGAGATCAGCTGTGTAATCAATTAGCTTATCGTATCCCGCGAGAAATCTAGAAATTTTAGTTTACTCGATCAAAATACAGTAATCTGATTTGTTGACATGAGATGGTATATATAATAATATTCAAAGTTATTCATTATTTTACAGTTCTAAGTGATTAGTAAGTGTTATTTTGTTATTCAATTTGGTATGTAAACATTCTAAATTAGAACTTTTATGTTTTCAATTATTTGGACTGAAAATTTCACTTGAATTCAAGTGTATGAAATATAACCAACTTTTTGGAATATTAAATATTCCAACTATAAATCTTATAGTGAATAGATCAAAATTCGGGGAAGAAACAGTTTTGGGCTCTGCCTGATAGTCCTTCCCCAATCATTTCAAAGAATTGAGTTCTGTTTATCAATGAATAAATAACGAGCAAAGCTCGGTGCCCCGATATTTGGTATCAATAGATAGAATTTACAAAATGTACTTGTTCAGATGATATCTTTATTCCAAAAACCAAACCATTCAAAGATACATTTTGTTCGACTTGTGTTATTTACTCCTGTAATGTTAAAAATTAAATACTACCAACAACACAACATCAGTGACAACCTGTTCCAATTTATGATAAATATCGCGGCACCGAGCTCCGCTCTGGAGTACCTACAAAAGCATTTAAAAATTATCACGAAAGAAGAAATTATAATAAATATTCATAGTTCATACAGAAAGGTTCTAACTAATCACAGTGGATTGAGATTAATTCGCAGAGGAATGCAAAAATTTCTTTCACAAAAGCATGTTAATTTTAATCCTGATTAATTTCACGTGAACCAAATCACAGAAGACCATCTCAAAAAGATAGCTTATCTGATTGGTTCTACTGGAATTAATCAGGATTAGAATTTAACCGGCTTTTGTACAACTGCCACTAAGTACCTGATTGAATTAGGTAAAAAAGTTCAACAAGCTGAGTCAAAATTTTGTCTGAGTCTCACACACATGCACTCGCTCACTCACTTCCATCATCAACAGACGACGAAATTATCAGCTGTTTCTTCAAGGATGATTAAATTCTTTTAATGTCCTTCAGCGAGTTTCCCCAGGGATGAGAACTAGTGCAATCGAATTTTTATATTATCAACCTACTATGTTCTGAATTTCGTGAGAATCGTTAGAGCCGTTTTCGAGATCCGGTGAAATACAAACATATAAACATTTAAACATCTAAACAGAAATTTCTCGTTTAATAGTATAGGATTTGGAATACCTAAACTTGCCGACATTATATACTGTATGAATAGAATCGTTCCAAATTTGTATGAATGTTCACTGAAATTGCTATGCAATATTCTTTTGCAATCAAAGAATATCAATGCTATTATTATTCAACTTTTTATAAGTAACCTTTATATTTGAAAAGCAAAGCCTCCCTTACTTATCTTTTAATATCCTATTAAAATATTTGTCATGTAGTTTTTCCTGATGTAATGTAATAGTATATTTCGCACCTAGGGCCGAAAATGAGACTTTTCTGGCTCGAAATCGGTTTTCAAGTCCGAGGCCGTAGGCCGAGGACTAGAAAAGATTGAGAGCCGGAAAAACATTTTTGCCCATGGTGAGAACGTTATTTTTCGCCACACAGAAAAATAAACAATATATATATGAAAATAATTTATTGTCAATTATAAGCACTTCCGAAAGCAAAAGTGGAAGGTCATAGCTCTAGCAAATCTGAGGTAATCTGAATATCAGGAAATTGTCCAAGTATTTTTATTTTTTATTCTGATTTGTCTAAATAACCTAAAAGATTATGTTCAATTATGTAAGAGGTTCAGTTTAAACTTTTTATTCTTCCAAATGACAATAAGATGATATTATTATAAATGTTTTAATTATTGAATGATAAACACAAATAATGAAAAGTTTTTGATCAGCTGTTTTAGCACACTTGAAATTTGGCCAATCTGAATGTCAATGGAAGTTTAGGTTAGAAGTTCTATCCTACTCTGAAAATCGAATATTTGAATAGTTTATAATAATATATATCTTATCTGTATTTTATTCATCCAAATAGAATGATAGTATATTATTGCAGAATACTTTATTGAATTCTAAAAGCATAAAATGATTCCGTTTATCCACTATGTTCCGTGATAAACGCAGTACTAGGAGGTTTGAGGTTAGATTCTATTATACTCTGAAAATTGAATTTGAATAGTTTATAATATCTCATTTGTATTTCATTCATCCAAATAAAATGATAGTATCTTATTGCAAAATACTTTATTCAATTCTAGAAGCATAAACTTATTCCGTTTCATAAAGTATTTTGTAAACACGTTCACATCAAATCAGAATCAGCTGACTTCAAGGTTATTTTACAGCCCTAGGGCCGTAAAAATTTTACCGGCCTGGCCAGAAAACAATCACTTTCGGCCTCCATATGACGCACGTAAACCAGCTCATTACATCCAAGTGGGGCGAAAAGTACTTTTTAGTCCTCCCGAACAAGAACGGGTGCACTGCTAGTCTCAAAAATAATAACAAAAAGATACTTTATTTCTATTTTAAAAGAGATAAGAATCGATGGTATATATTTTTACAATATTATAAAAACAGAAATAATTCCTCACAAAAACAAAGGTAAATAATGTCCTTTGGAAGATTAGAATGTAAGATGTGAATTTTATTGTCATACACTGACTAATGTTAAAAACTAAAGGGTTGAGAATTGGGATACTTTGGGGGGGCATTACTCTTGGATTGGGGGGGGGCATGCGCCATTGCCTTTGGGGGGGCTGGGCACCCCTGACAGAGATAATTGATTTCTCGTGATTACCTGCATTTTTAATGTTTTATTGGGCTGGGGGGGAAAGCTCCAAGGGGATTTCTTGGAACTTTTGGGAGAATGACCCTTTGGGAGATTTCTATCGATGGTGGGAAATTCAGCTTTTATTTAATTCTCGGATCGAAACTGCTCTTTTGGACCTTCATTGACTGGGCTATATACTCTATATAGGATATCGGGGATTATATTCTACATTCAATTCTGACGTTGAATTGGAAATATGAGAAAGTTGCAATTTTACATGAGTTGGCAACCCTGTAATTTCTTCGGATGGAGGGCCAAGTCTCAACTTGTTTTACACAAACTTTAAGACCTAGATCGATAGTGGAGGTCAAGACGAGTTCAACCATGTTTTCACACACCTCTGGACCAAGAATTACGCCGGTTAGGGATCAGGCTGTATTATGTTTCAAAGGTAGAAGGGTAGGTTAGGGGTTTGGTATTGCAATACGCTGGAATGGTTTGGGGTCCAGGTTGAGGTAAGTTATGTTTATTAATGTTTCAAAGGTAAAAGATAGGTACCGTAGATTAGGAGTTTAGGTTTTGTGCTTTAAATTGCAATTAATAATATTATGCTGGAAAGGGTTAGGGATCACATCAGTAGCCTACATCAATAAGTAGCCTACTGTATCGACCTATCAATAATAAAAAAACAAAACATGGCTGACACGGTATAAGGTGGATGAATGCATGCAAAATTGTGCTGTGATGCTTTGAATTTCCTTCATTTTTAAAACAATAGAGACCGCCGTTTGATTTTTGTGATCATAATAACATACCGTACTAAACCGATCCCAACTGAAAATTTGATGACAGCTATAATGACACTGGACCTAGAGTTACGCCTTTGATTTTTCCTGGTTTAAGTTGATTTTGATTAGAATTATTCCAAAAATTGATCTTACCGGCAGTCTGCACTTTAATATGAGCGATGGGGTTTGATCCACCCTGATCTCTAGACGTTTTTCAAAATGAATAATTGAATTATTCATTTCACAAAACGTAATTGAGAAATTATAGCAATTTTTCGAAATATATAATAATATAGACCTATTAATACGGTACCTTAGGTTTAATATTGCACTTAATATGAAATTTAGCATGATTATCTAAATATAATACTAGTAGTTCTGTGAACAGTAGACCTCGCGCTCAGTAAGTTACATTGACCTGTTGTTATGTTTTCTCAAAAATTAATAAATAATTTATCAATTTAAAATGTCTAGAAAAAATCCCAAATACACATAGATTTCTGTCTATCGTACTGTGACGTGTCGTCCCGGAATGTGAGTGTGAGTGCTGTTATCAGGTCTGGCTGCAACTGTCTACAACGTTGATGGAAGGATACAATTTTCAAGATTTTCGATGTTTTTGAACGGGTAGTTTTATACTTGTTCACTAGACAGCTGATTCATGATGAATAATTCTATAGTCTGATTTTTACGGTAATATTGGCGTATGAAGGAGTCTCCTTTTTCCTTTTATATTATCTTGAAATGCAAAATTTCCAAAAACCTTGTATATACGTCAACGCGCAATTTAAAAAGGAACATACCTGTCAAATTTCATGAAAATCTTTTACTGCGTTTCGCCGTAAATGTGCAACATATAAACATTTGAACATTAAGAGATATGCTAAACCGTCGACTTGAACTTACATCTCACTTTGCTCGGTCAATTAAACATAATTGAACAATTATCTGGTAAATGATTTTTCATACACAATACATATGGTATGGTATATACAGAGTGTTTACGAACTCCTCACCAGAAATTAACTCCTGGGTAGAAAACATATCTAAATAGCACATTTAAATTGCCTGGAAGTCTTCAGTTACTCACACAGCGGCCATTTTGCTTTTTCACTTATTTTTTTATAAATAATAGTTAAACATACGGAATTTAAACTTTGCACATCATTTATTACAACTAGACAAAGCTAAAAGTAAATTTTTACAATTTTTCAAATTCATAAAACAAAATGGCGGCCATTTAGAATTTTGTTTCTTCAATAACTCAGAAACCGTTGGTTTTACAAAAAACTACTAGAAGATTTTTTTAGTAAATTTAATTGCCTATCGATTTGTACCAGATTTTTTAAGATTGCACCAATATTCATCTTATAAAGAATGTATCAGAGACAACGTTATGTGGAAAGTGCCGGCTTATTCAGATCACACAGAAAAGGTAAAATCATAATATTGAAGCAAATATCATTACGGAGTGTTCTTTGTCAAGATTCCAGGGAGGGTTACAGAAATTGCATTTAGCAGATGACGATGCCATACTCTTGCTCAATATATATATAAAACAGGAGACACCAGACATAAATAGATTGAAAACACTAAAAAAATTACAAACAATAATCTTAATCAGATCAAACGTTCTGAAAACAAGTTTATTAGCAAAGTTATTAAATTCATAATTTCAACATTTGGGCTCTATTCAATTTCAAAACTCTATTTTTATCATAATTAGTTCCTTCTGGTGGCAGAATATAAACTTCAGTACCGTATTGAGTATCCATTCAGAAAAGCTGATAGAATATCCATTTGAATTATCTTTTGTTTTATTATTAATGATGCATTTTTAAACATCCTAATACAACTCATTCTAGCAACAGGAGCATGAATATTGTTTCCCCTATCCTCTACTAATCTGGCCTTTCTAATTCCATTATCCTTATTCCAAAAAACCCATTTTGTTTATATGGCTTTCTTTCCTCCTGGCAAATCTACTGGTGTCCAAGTATTCAACTTTTGTAGTCCATCAATCTCTTTATCAATTGCTCCTTTCCATTCTTTTTGTTGCATTGCTTCTGTGAACGTTATAGGTACTTCATCTGACTCTACATACAAATCAATCACTTCATTACACTCAGTTAAATACCGATTTGGTTTTCTTTAAAGTTCTCTTGGTCTGAAATTCAGATTATTTTCTTCCACTTCTTCCTCACAATCTTGTTGATACACATTATAATTTTTATCATTCATGAGATTTCCATTACACAAGTCTTCTTCATTATTCTCTGTTTGGTCTTGATTTCTGTTTTCATCATTACATATAGTTGTCTCTCATAATCTTGTAATGTCCTTTCTCGATTTCTTTCTACATTTTCAGAACACAATTCTTTCTCACTATTTTGTGAAATTTGTTCTCGATATAAATCAATACTTAATTTTGAATCAAAATTGTCACTCTCAGGGGATTTATTTTCATTGAAAAGTGCATTTCTAGTGATTACTATTGATTTATTTACAATGATCATTAACCTGTAATTGTTTGAATTCCCATCATAACCTACTAGTATCATTTTCTTCAATTAAGAATCCAGTTTCTTTCTTCTACAATCCGGTGTCAATGCATAGGCTTCTGAACCAAAATATTATCAAGTGTTTCAATGACGGTTTTTTCCTGTCCATACCTCAAAAAGATTAGAGACTGGTGTTAGACATGTCCCAGATCTATTCAATATGTATACACTTGTATTTACAGCTTTTGCCCACAGTCACGAGTCATTTCCATGATTGTTCTATTATCCCTTTCAACCCTGACATTTTGCTGAGGAGTATACCTAGCTGTTCTTTCAATTTCAATAGGTACAATTTTCATGCAAATAAGTTTTGAACGTTTTATTGACATATTCTGTTCCATTGTCTGTATGCAAATACTTGGGTGTACGTCCATACATGTTATTTATTTTATTTACATAAGTCTTGAAAGCATCAAACGCATCAGATTTATGCTTAATGAGAAATACAACTCTGTACCCTGAACAATCATCTTTGAAAGAAATAAAGTACGGTAATTAATTTGTTCCACCGATAGAAGTTACTGACCTATAAGTTAGATCCACATACATCACTAAAAATTCGCTCACCTGGCTTGGAAGATTTCCATGATGAGTTACCTACATCGTAAGATAAAATATGTTGTTTTCCTACAGTACAACATAGAAAAATTATAATTAATAGAAAAATTTTTCAGTGTCATCAATTCGTATACCATTACTATTAAACCTTTGGATACCATTTCTTCAATTGCTTTACAATTCAAGTGTCCTAACCTTTCATGCCAAAGCTTAATATTTGCAATAAATTCATTACCTACTTATTGTCAAATTCACTTCAATATTATTTAGCACAACAGTTTTAAAAAGCATGTTATACAAATTATTTTCAGTACGGATTCCTTTAGCTACAAGTGTGTTGTTATGATAAATTTTAGCTGTATAATTTTTTTAAATTATAATTGTCCCTTTTTTCGTTAATTGTCCTTCAGAAAAGAGATTTCTTTTCAAATCTGGTACATAGAGAACATTTGTGATAATTGAGTCAAACCACTCACCTTCAATAAATATGTTGATGTTAAGGCTGTGCAAAGGCTAAAAATAAACTTTCTACTGCATGGTGATATTTTTCATATAATTTTCAAATAACTTTCAGTCGAGTTAATTTTGGTCATTTTTGGTAAATTGAATAACGTTATTAAAAATTGATATTTTCAGAAAATTTTTGTCTTACTGGATCAAAAATACCATGAAGAATCTATCCTCTGAATATCATGGATTTGTCTCCTACCGGATTTGAAATGTTCTGTCCCAAAAATTTAAACTTTAGGCGCTCATATCTCAAAAAGTAATGATCGGAAAAAATGTTTTCCTGAGAAAACTTTTTCATTTTGATAGCTTGATAATACAGAAATCGAAAATCTTTTAAAAATATCACTAGTAAATCACAGAATAATTCTAATTAATAGAAAAATTTTTCAGTGTCATCAATTCGTATACCATTACTATTAAACCTTTGGATACCATTTCTTCAATTGCTTTACAATTCAAGTGTCCTAACCTTTCATGCCAAAGCTTAATATTTGCAATAAATTCATTACCTACTTATTGTCAAATTCACTTCAATATTATTTAGCACAACAGTTTTAAAAAGCATGTTATACAAATTATTTTCAGTACGGATTCCTTTAGCTACAAGTGTGTTGTTATGATAAATTTTAGCTGTATAATTTTTTTAAATTATAATTGTCCCTTTTTTCGTTAATTGTCCTTCAGAAAAGAGATTTCTTTTCAAATCTGGTACATAGAGAACATTTGTGATAATTGAGTCAAACCACTCACCTTCAATAAATATGTTGATGTTAAGGCTGTGCAAAGGCTAAAAATAAACTTTCTACTGCATGGTGATATTTTTCATATAATTTTCAAATAACTTTCAGTCGAGTTAATTTTGGTCATTTTTGGTAAATTGAATAACGTTATTAAAAATTGATATTTTCAGAAAATTTTTGTCTTACTGGATCAAAAATACCATGAAGAATCTATCCTCTGAATATCATGGATTTGTCTCCTACCGGATTTGAAATGTTCTGTCCCAAAAATTTAAACTTTAGGCGCTCATATCTCAAAAAGTAATGATCGGAAAAAATGTTTTCCTGAGAAAACTTTTTCATTTTGATAGCTTGATAATACAGAAATCGAAAATCTTTTAAAAATATCACTAGTAAATCACAGAATAATTCTAAAGATTGATTTTTACTCTAATATTGGCGTATGAAGGAGGCTCCTTTTCCTTTTATATCATCTTCATCGTAGTCGTTATTGTCATGGATTAGGCTTTTCAAGCCTGTTCCGGCGTCCATCTCTTCCTTGGTCTACCAATACTTAAATCAATATGTATTTTACAGTTTTGAGTGCTAACGCTAAGTAGAAGGAATTTTGCTATCAATTCGGATCTTAATCTTTCTAAATTCAAAATTTATTGTTTCAAGTGTTTGTGTTTTGTTTCAATGTGGAAGAAGTTAGTGAAGAATTGAAAAGTCGCTCATAACCTTTATTTGGACAATTTATTTTATGAAATTGGGATGAAAAGAAGTTTTGGACTGTAGTCTGTTTCTTTGTCTATGAGTTGATTGTAAATGATGAATAAATTTAATGATGAATAGTGAATACTAATGGCTTGTGGAGTAGGGCTCGTGGAAACGGTCTTCAAGCATTCTAAGGACATGATCTGACCACTTATTTTTAAATGTTTTTATCAAACTCAACTCTGGTTGGACATCACATTCTCTTCTTATATTCTCATTCCGAATCCGATCCTCTCTTGTGCATCCTTTGACTTGTCTAAGGAATCGCATCTCTGCTGACTGTATTCTTGATTCAAGCTTCCTTGTCAGCACCCATGCTTCATTTCCGTAAGTCAAAGTTGGTATCGCCATGACTACAAAATTTGATCAAGGTGTTCTTTCTGGCTCTACCTTTAAGGGATCGAATGATTGCTCCGCATACCAAGTTTAATTTTGATATATATTTTTTGGACATCCTGGTCGTAATTATATTATGTTCCTTTTATATTATCCTCGAAATGCAAAAATTTCAAAAACCTTGTATGGGCCTATAAGTCGACGCGCAATTTAAAAAGGAACATACCTGTCAAATTTAATGTAAATCTATTACCGCGTTTCGCCGTAAATGCGGAACATAAAAACATATTGTAATGGAATTGATTAATTGTTGGTTGAACTAATTTGATTTATGATGTAATTTAAAATTTGTAACAAAATAATTAATATTGATTGTATTCAACAAGAATTACAGGTCCTAACTCTCTAGGAGTTGGATACAGAAATTAATAAAAGATAATGCTGTTATATTATAATTGATAAATAAGATGTACTGATCAAATAAATGAGGGGTTGAATATCGCTTGGCTAACGAGAGGTTAAATTTGGATCTTACTCTTTATCTCATGAGAAAGGTTTTAATTGTAAAATAATTAAATGTAGAATGAATAATATAATATTTATTGATAATTTAAAAAGAATTATTTTCAAAAGATAAAATATGATTTCAAATAATATTGACAAGATATACCCTCAGATAAAAATAATATAATTAATTTGGCACTCACTCTACCCAAATGGGAGATCCTCTCAGTAGGGAGAAGTCGGGCTGGTTGATCTGCTGTAGATGTTTCCAGGTCCCGTCCTTACCACCGACTGCCTAGAGCCTCTCATTTTTTCCATAATTTTACTTGTCATGAATTTTCACCGTCGTCAACAATTTATCTATTCATTGTGAAAATTCATGGCAAATAATAAAAATTATGTAGTTCTATTACATCCCCGGGTCCCCCTAAACTTCGACCCGAAGTTATCGAAAAAACGGCATCTCTCTAAGTTAATTTTTACACATTTCAATAATATTTCAAAAATTAAAGTCAAAATTACCGCAAGCTAAAATTATTATTATTATTCAAATAGTTTATCTTCTAATCTGGGAAAATATTTGAATCGATAGCATAAAAGAGTAAATGGATACTGTAATATCTCGGGTAGCTAAGATATTAAAGAATTGTTTTTACCAAGGTGTAGACGTGATTAAATAAAGCTAAGGTTTACTCTATGAAAATTGTTATATTCAAGCATTTGCTCTACCAAATTTTACATCAATTTCGGGCTCTATTCTGGCTGCCTAGCCTAATACAAAAAAAAACGTTGAATGAGATTTGGACTGTTACAATAAACAAAAAAAACCTATCGTTGTGCAAAAACATAATTAAACATAGTTCGATCGCCCCGTGTCATTAGAGTAGAATTAATTTTGGGACTCACCCATAATGTAGACGTCGAAGAAGTCCATTAGGTGATGATTTGGGTGATCCAGTTCCGAAAAGAATTTGTGTCCGAGTGCGCTCCGTTCGCGTCAACCGTTAAAAGTAGAGTGCACGGAAAGAATGCAATTTTTGTCTCAGGTCCGACTCTTCCTAGGCCTACACGTGGAAAACTAGACTACGGCAGGGGGGAAGAAGAGCCGGAAACTGTTGATGGGACGAGTGGATGGAAACTATCTTTCCCAGGCTGGGATGCAAGCTAGGCAGTTCCCAACCCTGAGAAAGATCCTCACCTCGTCCATCGGTTGAAAAAAATGCAAGCTTTCCGTAGCCTATGCTAGGCAGCCAGCAAATAAAATATTACGTTCTAATTTCACAAATTTCAATAATACTATTTCAATTGCTTCCATTACATCACCCCCTCCCTAGAAAAAGGGCGCACTAGGATTCCCGCGGCTTCTCAGGATCCTGGGTGGGTGGTGTAGAGTCCTCTGCAACATCCATTGTAGAGGGCTGCTCTGCTGATACCAAAGCATCCTTGCTCTGGGCTGAGTGACGGTGGCGGTCCCAGACCAACCCTGCAGCCAGCGCAGCGACAGCAGCAAGGGTGGCTCCAAAGGCGAGTGCTGAGGTGAGCCACCAGCTCCACCCCTCAGCATTGGGTTGTTCTTCCAGGGATGTCAGATGGTGTAACAGCTGGTCAATGGACACCTCGTCTACCCCAAGTTCACCAGGTTGCAGGCGACCCTCGGTCTGATGATGGTGGATGCCCTCCAGTATCCGCTCTCTAGTCATGCCTGGGATAGTCAGCATGAGAGCAGGAGGCACACTAAGGAGTGCTAAGTGCTTCTGAAGATTGAGGTGCCCTCTGGCACGAGCTGATGGTAGGATCTGGTAGTGGGACGTACTCAAGGTGCAGCCAGGTGTTGCCTTCATGTGTCCAGTTCCATGGAGTGTCAACTCATGTACAATGATCTGGTTGCCCTGCTGACACTGCGAGACAACCTGCCGCTTGGATGCTACACTGTAAATCCAGGTGTCATCTTGATCATTCCAGACCCAAGTGTCTGCTGGGTCGGCGGCAAGCACAGTCAGCTGACACTGTTGTTGAGCTGCAGCAAGGTCGTTCAGGAACAGTGCACTCAGGCAGGATGGATGATGTCGGCTGTAGACTGGAGTCATCACTGAGCATACAGTCAATGGCCCCGCTTCACACTGCTCCAGTTGTTGTTGGTGGATGACTGCAAACCGAGCCCGATCAGGTGTCATCAGCAAGCGGTGGGCAGGCTTCAGCTGGTATTGTACCATCAGCTGGGTCTGGTTGTCACGAACTGGCAATGCAAAAGCCTGGAAAAGTTCAAATCTCCGTCCAGGAGACATTAATGGCACCGTCACAATCAGTTTTATCAAGCCACCAACAGATACAGCACACACTCTCATGATATTGTAGTACAGATAAGCACTGGTGGGGTTTGTCCCAAATGGCAACTCCAACCCATCTGACAGGCTTGATCGAACTTTTTCCAGAATATTACTTAACTCAACAGGAGACAATAAATTGATACTTAACCTACCATATGACACTTCATTAATAATCGTTATCAGTTTTCTTAAATCTAACAATGCATTACTACTTGCTAATCTTAAATTCTGTAGGGCTGAGGATGTGTTAATATAGGCATTCAAAAGTTCTTCGATCTTAACCACCTTTTGGTTAAGTTTCTTTATTGCAGAGACTATCTCAATAGTGTTCCTTGAACATTCCCTTGCAATTTCAACCAGCTCTCTACTGTTTTCTGCCACTCTGCGACTTAAATGTTGGGTCAGGGTCAAGTGATCCTTCTCCACATGAATGAGTCCTGCAGTTTGAGTTTGGAGTGCTTCCTCGCTGTGTTTCACTGACTGCAGATCCTCATCTTCTGCCACTCCAAAGATTACACGAAGAAGTTTTCCTCCCGCATTGATCAGCCCCCTTCTTCCCCTTCCTTGGTAGAGAAGATCCATCAGGGTTCGAATGGAGTCAGAGATGTCATCCTGCATATCGCTGATGCTGCTGAAGGCTTGCTTTTGAATGTGTAGTGCAGGCATTTTTTCTGAAGCAGTGGTGATGGCATTCTGCATTTCTTGGGTCTGATCGTGTAGTTGAGAGAGTTCGTGACTGATTTCAGTGATGTTGATAACTACCAGGATCCTCCAATAGTCACCTGTCATAAGGACATCTGCTTTCTTCTGGAACCATACTCCTTGTGGATTGATGATCTCTCCACATGATAGGCTGATAGCACCTGCAACTGATGAAACAGCTGTGTCCAGTCTTGGAACGGGTTCATGTTCTGTTAGTTAACTCATCTGTACAGTGTCCTTGCAGTGTTAGATATCTGACCCTGATACCCTTTTCTTGCCACTCAATAGTTGCATTCCTCAGCCCAGTTATTTACAGCAACTTAATACTATACCAACACAATTAATCTTATCCTTCTAATATTAACCAATACGATTTGTAATCAAAACATCCAGAGAACAAAATACACCAACTGTCAATGGCTCTCCATTGAATATGAATATTTCAAACAACAACTAAACAATAATTCTTAACCTAAACTCACATGAATCTCAATTACTAGATATTGTAGCCAATGACAAAAGTGTTTGATAAAATTCACAAACAAAATTAATCAACAACAAACAATTTGGATCCTCTGAATTTTCAATAAAACTTCAACAACTGGGTATAGCAGCATGTGATCCTCAACAAAGTCCTTGTAGGCTTACACCTTCCCACCAAGGATTGCTCAAACCTCTACCAAACAATACTCGACTCAGCTATGCTTTAGGACAGACACACTTCCTCCCTGCCAGATAGCCATGCTTCTACAGTTCCAGACAGCCGTGCTTCTTCCCTGCCAGACCTCCATGTCTGCAGTTCCAGACAAGTCACGCTTCCTCCCTGCCAGACAGCCATGCTTCTGCAGTTCCAGACAGCTGTGCTTCCTCTCAGCCACATGCTGATGAGTCTCATATTTGAGCTAGTGACACCTTCACTTGCTCCTGATTTTCTCATGCATACCCTAATGCATGTTGTAACCTGCACACCCTAGGCAGTTACCTGTGCACACATCTCATGTGTGACTTCCTTGGGGCACCAAACAATGTTGCTTCCGACAGTCGACTACTTATCTCTGTTACTCTAGGTCGAGAGATAGAAATATTCTTCTCATCTTGGCATTGTCATTAATTTGATACCTTCGTTGGACTCCATCCCAAATGATATACAGTAACATACAAGATAGAACTATTACAAGCTTGATCACATGACAACTATACCCTAAAAAGTCTACTGCATTAGTTAAACCATAGATGATGGATAAAATAAGGATAACTATATTATTCTTGTCTCTGGTTAAAATAAACACTTTCCATCATTAAAATTCACCAAAAGCGTTTCAATTACCAATTACCAACAGCATTGCCAAAATACTACTATCCTTGTTTTTTTTTTTTTAATCACTTTCTTCATATAAACATAATTACAAAAAAATTTGTTACCAAAATTTTCTACTTCTTCATATCTCTTCATTTCACTTCTTGTGGCAATCAGCTAACCCAGAGCCAAACAACTCTGCAGCAAAGAATTTCCTACTCGATCCAGAAATTTTTTTACCCGAATTTATTGGTTAGGTTGCCGACCTTCTCTGACTTCTCGTTGCAAGTGGGGATCTGGGAACATCTCTCTGAATTACATAAAATAAAATCATGCTTGTACCGCACGTGTGAAGGATCCTCTTATCAGCATGCAAGGCGATGATGTTGCTAGCAGACAGCACTCCTTACAACTCCAGATGACATCACAGTTAGGCTCTCCAACTCTGCTGTAGAGCATACTCCGTCTAGGGGTAGGATGTCATACAGCTCTATTGGGCACCGCGAGAGGTGGTGACGTCGAACGCTGTCATTGTCGCGGCCGCTATCGCTAGCGAGCGCAAGAAGGTGATCTCATCATCTCATCCTCAGCTACCGAGGAAGCGAAGGGAAATTTCTTACCGCTGGAGGGAAACTCCTGAGCGCTGGCCGGAGGGAATTTATCAACCAGAGAGGGAAATTGTTCCGCGCAACCAACCGGCGCACTGAGTGATCTTCTCTCGGTTTTCCTTTCACACGCTTTTTCGTTGGTTATTGGTTGTTTCTTTCTGCTCTTCTTCTTCTTCATCTTATTGGCTTTTCGCATCGTACGTCCATCCGTAGATTCAGATTCGTTGCTATTTCTCGGAGATAGATCGTCAACTAGTTCTTCTTCTCTCTCTTTTGTTCGGAACTTCGCGTTCTTTTCCAAGCTACAGTCTATAAGCGGGTATTCTCGCTGTTTCTCCCTTACTTCGCCAGTGTTTTCGACTCTATGCTCGCCCATACTAATAAATTATAACATAGTATGCTGTTACCATTTAATATGTTATTCCTCTTTCATTCGCTTCATAACCATAGCGAAATTACAATTTACTATACCTTTAAACGAACTATACTGAAACAATACTCTAATGACAATAAAATGTCTTGTGAATAAACTAAATTTATTATCGAATCTCTCACAGAATTATTTATTCCGTATGCAATCATAAATATTGATTCCAGAACGCAATAAATGAAACAAATATGTAAATACTAATATATCCAAACAATTTAAAAAAAAAAATCTTTTTCAATTTTCAAGGCTTTAATAATTTACTTAACTTTCAAATTCTTTTGTTCTAAGACACATTTCAATAAAATCCTTCTGAGTTAGTTTTTCCCATAAATTAATTTCTTCACTGATTATTTTCCACAGAAAATAATCCCACATTGATAATTCTTGTTCTTCAAAAGTTCGGACATCAATCCTCCTATCGCACGAGATACGCCAACAAGCAACAGCATTCTTTGAAAACATTTTTTTTCCTTCAATTTAATCGTAGACTAATAACGTGTTATATCATCATTTCATAATTACTACTGTATTTTGTTTCCGAAATACAATTCACTGTATTTAATTTGCGTAGGCAGCCAACTAATAATTAAATTGATAATTCTGATTAACATAAAAGTAACAATTTTCTCTAAAAATTTGCATTTGGCATTCTTGCAGCCGAATTCCACCGAACTGCCACCATTGTAATATCTCGGGTAGCTAAGATATTAAAGAATTGTTTTTACCAAGGTGTAGACGTGATTAAATAAAGCTAAGGTTTACTCTATGAAAATTGTTATATTCAAGCATTTGCTCTACCAAATTTTACATCAATTTTGGGCTCTATTCTGGCTGCCTAGCCTAATACAAAAAAAAACGTTGAATGAGATTTGGACTGTTACAATAAACAAAAAAAAAACCTATCGTTGTGCAAAAACATAATTAAACATAGTTCGATCGCCCCGTGTCATTAGAGTAGAATTAATTTTGGGACTCACCCATAATGTAGACGTCGAAGAAGTCCATTAGGTGATGATTTGGGTGATCCAGTTCCGAAAAGAATTTGTGTCCGAGTGCGCTCCGTTCGCGTCAACCGTTAAAAGTAGAGTGCACGGAAAGAATGCAATTTTTGTCTCAGGTCCGACTCTTCCTAGGCCTACACGTGGAAAACTAGACTACGGCAGGGGGGAAGAAGAGCCGGAAACTGTTGATGGGACGAGTGGATGGAAACTATCTTTCCCAGGCTGGGATGCAAGCTAGGCAGTTCCCAACCCTGAGAAAGATCCTCACCTCGTCCATCGGTTGAAAAAAATGCAAGCTTTCCGTAGCCTATGCTAGGCAGCCAGCAAATAAAATATTACGTTCTAATTTCACAAATTTCAATAATACTATTTCAATTGCTTCCATTACAGATACAATAATAGTGAATAAGTAATTATTATTTGCATAGTTTCCTATATCCTAACCCATTATTTTAATGATTTCATTACATACTACTTTACTAAAACACAATATATTCTTAAAGCTCCTGTGGGTAGTCCACAATTGGAGTACGTTTCGGGACTCTCAGTTGATTTGCTTTCTTCTTAATATAATTTTGAAGACATAAATACAAGAATATAACAGTTATCAGTGTTTGCCAGACAATAATAATATCAATGATCAGTTTATTGTTCACCCCTAACAAATCAAAGTTATTTGGCATTTCAACATGATGGAAAATGTCTTCTGAGAATGAGTTGTGCTCTTCAAATTTTGAAAAATTCAAGTGCCAATTTTCATTCAAGATTTCTGAAAGGTTTAAGTACTGAGGCAGAGTCTCATGCTTAAAAATTGGGATGCTCAATTTAGATAAATTTGTCCACATGTGAGGAATTAAGTTATTAATAGCTGGAGAAGGATGGGAACGGGAGTCGCAAGGATAAAGAGTGCTTATCAGTACGTCGCCGTTGTCGTCTTGAAGTTCGCAGTTGCAAGGGATGTGGAGTGATAGGGTTCCTGGACTGTTGCTTGGGACCTCAGTTGTTGAGTTTTTACAGCGAATTGTCGTCTTTTTGCCGGTGTTGTGGAATAGGAAGGTGTCTTCTCGTAGGCGAGTGATTAGGGTTTGATTGTCAGTTGCTTTACAATTAAATTTGCAGACTTCTCGTAGCTCCGATACGTCTGCTTCTGATGTTAGAAGGTGGAGACAAGTAGCTTGGGTGGCGGAGTTCGACATCTTTTTCCTCGGAATCAAGCAAAGGCCTTTCTGCTTGAACTGGCAATCGTCATCTGACAGGATTTGCAGTTTATTTTCTTCTCTAAGTATCAGGTGATGTTGGGAGGACAAACGGCAGGTATGACCATTCCAATGAAGCGGGATAGATTGCAGGTGGAATAATGAAATAGTTGAATTTTTCTTCTTTATTGGTATTTTGAGGGTAACGAATAGTTCGTTGTCGGATTTTCTGCAGGATGTTAGTTTCAAGTTTCGAATTTTATCGTTGTCTTTTGTTGATATGGTGAAGTTTCTCTTGTTTATTTTCTTTTCGAGTTCTTGAAGTCGATTGTTTAGGTCTTCTTTTGAAATGACGTGATGAGAAAGTTGTTGATTGTAGCATCTCATGTCGATTTCATTGTAGTTGTTAGATAGAGTCATCATATACATGAAAATAGTAGTCCTCAGTTGTGTTTTCAGTACATCGGTTGTAGTATTCCCTTTCTGAAACTTATTCTGTTGGGTGAATGATTCTTGCCAAAGAATAAGGTCATGCTTCATGTTGTTCAATACTTTCTTCACGTTCTCTGCCATGCCGTTCATCTTGCGTGTGTTGTCTATCAATTCGACATGTTCAGCGTGAACGAAGTCTTGAAGATTACTGAGATGAGAAGTGATGTCGGTTTCGGTTTTCACGTATGCGCCCAATTCTTCGTCGGTAGCTACTCCGCAACACCAGTTTAGGACCGCCCCGATCGTATCGATAGAGCGTTCGCGGCGTGGTAGTCGATTTTCGCTCTCAGCTGGAGTGTTGTCGTCATCGCTGCCAATGTAAATGCCGTCTTGTAGTTGTAGAAGTTGCAGCTCCGTTCGATGAATCTGATCAAATACTGCACACTCCGATGAGGAAGGGAAAGGACATGAGTCAATTTTTAAAGGAGTACTCAGAAGGTTCCTCATAACAAATAAAGGATTTGACCTAGGAAAACTGAATGTTATTGGAACTGTGGACTCGTAAAATACTACATTGTGAATTTCTTTAAATAGAGCTCCGTGAAAAAGAGAAATTTCTTGAGACAATACCGTACAACATATTTCTACAAATGCTAAGGAACAAAGTATTATGGTATTCATTTTAAAAATATTATATCAGTTAGTACTCTATATTAATCTATCAATGAACAGTTCGTATGAGATATCAATTTTATAAACAATAATTACTAGTAAAATCCCCAAAAACCCTACAAATAGATTATGTAAATGGTCAAATTAATAGCTATTTCTTATATTCCAATCGTAATCACCTACTGGAATTGATTATTTCATTAACATCAATACAGATAATATTGTTATTAAAATATACGTTTTCACATAAATAATCTTATAAATAATAAATTATTATATCAAGAATCATCCGTTTCTGAAAAAGAGAAACATTTTATTACATACGAGTCAAGAAAATAATATTCAAGCATAAATCGTATTTGATGATTTTCAAATAGCATTCATTCATAAACAAAAACGTGAGAACAATTCACATCTTTTAATAATGAATCATCGTTAGAATGTCTAGTAAAATTGTCTATCAGAGCTCAATTATATTTCATTGTTTCATCGATGTAGAAATCCAATTAATTAATTGATTGATTGAAAACTGCATACTATTGTGATTTGAGAATCATCTCGATATCTAGTCGTGAGAAAATGGATTTGATCGCTTCACAAGTCAATACTGATCTCGCAAACAAAATTCTCTAAAAATTCAGTTGTAAGCATGATATTGTTTTTCAATGATTTGGAAAATAAATAAATTACATGAATGTTTCATCTCGATTTCTTCTCATCAATTGTCTTCTAAAGTAATGAAAGGCAAAGATTTAGGATGAGCGAGGTGTAATTGCTAGCATAAAGAAAAGTGATGGAATAAAGAATTCAGTTAGACAATAAAACAATAAACACTTAATTGATGGGATCTCGTATGAAATATTTTTTCAATTTATCTACATGAAAAGCTACATTTTTATAAGTACCTCGTAGCGGAAAAAATATCTAATAGACTTCATCTGTTACTTTCTTTACTACTTCATATGGGCCTGAATATTTTTTGACTAATTTCCTAGACTGTCCTTGTCTTACATCAGGATCGTGGACCATAACTAAATCTCCTGGTTCAAAAATGCAATCTGTTCTATTCCTATCGTAATAGTATTTCTGTTTTTCTTGTGCATCTGATAAGATTGATGGTATCTGTTCTCGCACTTCTTTAAGATTTGCTAATCTCGCGTCTAAATGATAAGTGACGTCGTCATTTTCGGGAAAGATTTTCAAATCTAAAGGAGTAGTGGCTTCAAAACCGTGCAATAAGAAAAAAGGTGTATATTTCAAAGAGCATTGTTTCGAAGTATTGTATGCGAATAAAACTTTCGGCAGCATTTGTACCCACAATTTCCTATTATCGGCTACGTAAGCTGTTAGCATCTCTTGAATTGTCCGGTTGGCTCTTTCGGCCAGACCTTGACTTTGGTGGTGACTTGATGATCCTAATATGTGTTTGATTCCAAGCTCAACCATAAGGTCATCGACTTTTTTATTTACAAAATGTGTACCTCTATCGGATCGAATTTCTTTTGGAACGCCAAATCGGTATATTAATTTCCATAAGCATTTAGTGGTATTATTTGCGTCGGCGTGTTTACAAGGTTCAGCTAAAATATATCGGGTCGTTAAGTCAACAATCGTTAGAATGTATAAATAGCCCATTGAGCTCTCTAACGGACCGATGTAGTCCATCATGATACTTGAGAAAGGCTTACTATCACACTTGATGGGTGATAAGAAACCTTGAGGCTTCGTAGTAGGGGTTTTTCTCTCTTGGCAATTTTTACATGATCTTACATAATTCGCAATGTTTTCATACATATTTTCCCAATAATATTTCGATGATATTTTCTCATGGGTTTTATAAATGCCGGTATGTCCACCTGTTAAGGAATCATCATGGAATGTTTCAAGGATTTTATTGATAAGAGATCGGGGTACGAGAAGTTTCAATTGATTGGTATGCCCATCAAATTTCTTCAGATAGACAATGTCTTTTTCGATCGTGTATTTTCTCGCCTTTCTAATCGTAGCTGTATCACTATGATTAGGGCTTCGTATTGCATCATATATTTTTCTTATACTCTCATCATTTTTCTGTAAAGTCTTTATGTCTATTTCTTCTATTTCGAATATATTGTAGTTTTCGTCCTTTGTGAGATCAGTTATATCCTTCTCTAGTGGATATCTACTCAGGGCATCAGGTACGTGCATTTGGGCTCCTGGTTTATATTTCAAATCGAACGTGAACTCCGTTAATTTCATAAGTAACTTACTGACTCGAATACTGGGGTTTTTCCAAGTTTTATAGTATTGCAAACTAGCATGATCTGTGTAGATTGTAAACAATCGGCCAATTAAGTATTGTCTGAAATAATTTACACAATACACTATTGATAGAAGTTCAATCTCTCCTACTGCCCAATTTTCTTCATGTTTTGTCAGTTTTCTGGAAACAAAAGCTACTGGATGTAATTTTCCATTGTCATCTGGCTGCGAGATAATGCTCCCTATTCCAACTCGAGAAGCATCTGTGTGTACCACTACCTCCTTATCATTATTAAAATGATGAAGTACGGGTTGTGATAAAAGTTTGCTTTTTATTTCCGAGAATGCGTTCTGCTGATCTTCTTCCCAAGTGATTGGTTTATTCTCGTTATTTTTAGATATCAGATTTGTTAAGGGTCTTGCAATTATAGCGTAGTTTTGAATGAATTTTCGGTAAAATCCACTAAGACCAAGAAATGCTCTGACATCTTTGACAGTTTTGGGTATAGGGTATTTTTCGATAGCTTCCAAGGTTTCGGAAGCGGGTTGTATCCCTTCCTTTGAGACAGTGTGTCCAAGTACTTTAATTTTTCGGTAGAAGAAGTGACATTTAGATGTATTCAATTTTAGTCCTACGTCTTGCAATCTTTTCAAGGTTTTCTCGAGCTGTTGATATTGCTTATCAAATGATTCTCCATAGCTAATGATATCGTCCAAGTAAATCAAAACTCCTCTATACAAATAATCATTGAATACTTGGTTGATTGCTCGTTGGAAAGCATTTGGAGATGTTCTAAGACCAAAAGGTAGTCTTTTGAACGTGTACAGCCCTTTATGAGTTGCAAATGCTACATATTTTCGACAATCTTCGTGTAATGGCTGTTGGAAAAATGCTTGTCTGATATCTAGGGTGGAAAAGTAATCCGAATTGTCAAGAGAATCAAAAATTGTTTGAAGAAGGGGAAGGGGATATCTATCCGGTGATATTTTCTCGTTCAACATTTTATAGTCTACAACCAATCTGAATCCACCGTCTTTTTTAGTAACTAAAAATGCGGGAGAAGCATAATGACTCTGGGTTTCACAAACTATTCCTGCTTTTATCAATAACTCTACTTTTCTGTCTATTTCTGTTCTTTGAGCGATAGGTAATCTGTACGGTGACTTAGCAATGGGTGTGTAATCTGTAAGTTTGAACTTGTATTCGGGTAATTTCGCTTCCTCGAAATCAATTTCGTTTGTTGAAAATAGGTGTTTGTATTTATTGATGAGTCTTTTCGCTTTGGAATTTTGCTCTGGTGTAAGATCTTTATTAATATCTATTTCACAACCTCCTCCATCGAATAGTACAGAGTCTACTAATGAAACAGATTTGTCGTAATTACAAACTTCTCCTTCAATTTCACCAATAATAGTTTCATGCAACAATCTTATATCTTGCCTTCCTAGATTCAAAATTCTAATTTCACTCATGTTTGTTTCAAAATCATCCTCATTCCAAAGCACATGCAATTTTTTATTATGTAATAACGATTCATTTGGAGTAAAATGGGATACTTTGAGCAATTTTGTGTTAGATTGACTTTGACATTCACGTCTTTTTGAGCTGGGATTATTGTTTCAAGAGCACATTTGACGAAATTTACGGGATTGGGTATGCAGACTTCTTTTGTAATATTTGTTTCAGAATCGTTGTGTAATCTATTTAATGTACAAATCCACTCTTTATCCATGTCTAATTCGACTATTTTACCATTATCGTTCATTGAAATGATGTTATTCTCATAATCTAATTTCATTTTATATTTTGAGAAGAAGGAATTTCCAACAATAATATCGGCCTGTAAGTCTTCAGAAATTACTAAATTTACTTCGAATTTCCTGTCATGTATTTGAATTTCACTCGAGATCATTCCTGTGATCGGCATTAATGAACCATTAGCTACCGATAAAGCAATACTACTATTTTTCAAATGTTTTAGATCATCGCCACTTAAAAGATTTTTTTGAACTATGTTTACGTTCGTACCGGTGTCAATGGTAATTGATACATCTTTTCCTTTGAATTTTCCATTAATAGTAAGTACTGGGACTTGAATTCTTCTCTCTTAAGTCAATGATCCATTCATTCCAAGTTCGTGCTGAGCATGCATTTCGGAAGACAATAGCTGTTTGAAGTTGGTTTCACTTTCTATTTCGTTAGAGCAATTGTTTTCACTTTCATTTGAGTATAACTGATTATTATTGGCATTGAGAAAAAACTGCCTGACAAATTTTATCGCTTTGGATTGTTCATCTTTCATTGATACAGAAGATATTATATTACATGTGATTTCTTCTTTATCAATTGAATTTGGAGAATAATTATCAAATGGAAATTCAGCGCTTTGTTTTTCAAATCCGGATCCCAAGTTTATATCCGATTCGTCTAGGCTCGGGATCCTGTATTCGAGTTTTTTGATAAGAAAAAACAATCATCTTTCCAGTGATTATTCCTCTTACAGTATGTACAGAATCTAGTCCTATTAGGGTAGATTGGTGTCCTGTAATTGACTGATGTTGATTGTGTGTAATTATTGTTTGTATAAGGTTGTCTTTGGAAATTGTTCTGATTTGTTTCGTGTGGGAAGACGTTTCCGCTCCTATTTCCAAACTGTCTATTAGGATTAGGATTATGTGATTGTGTGTTTCTGTTGCGATCATTGTAATTATTATTGTTTGAATAAGGTTGTCTTTGGAAGTTGTTCTGATTTGTTTCGTGTGGGGAAAAGTTTCCGCTCCTATTTCCAAACTGTCTATTAGGATTGGGATTTTGTGATTGACCTACATTTCTACTCAAATTTTTCACAACAATACTCAGATCGTTCAATTTCTTTTCTAAAGTATCTACTACATTTATTTTTTGGACAGGCTGTTCGATTGAAGCATTATGTATTCCTAACTTTTTGTCTAGAAGGAAGCGAGATCTTTCATATTTGGCGAGATTTTTCTCTAAATCTTCAACTGATGCATTGTCCATGAAAGCAACATGTGCAATGCTCCTACGTCTAAGCCTCTCAAAACATATCCTACTATTCTTTTCTCTGACATTTGAGGCTCAAGAATGTGACAAAGTTTTATTATATCTGCTGTGTATTCTGTGTATGTTTCTGTTGGTAATTTGTTTCTGTTTTCGAGTTTTTGTCTGGTTGTCTCTTCATGAACAGGGTCTACAAGTTTACTTTTTAAGTGGCCTACTGCATCAAGAAATGTCGCGTTTTCATTTTTATCCGGAAATATGTCGAAAATTGCCAATGCTGTTTTCTTGAGGTAGAGGGGTAAATACAAGATTTTATCATCCTCATCCCACTTATTTATTTTTGCTGCCCTATTGAAGGTTTTCAACCACTCGTTGAAGTCTTCACTCTTTGTACCCCCATAGCTTTCGGGTTTCGCAAAGGGTCTTTTATCATTCCCTGCCATATTATTTTCTGGAATTGGGATTTTTGCTAAGTTATCGGGAGCTACTGTGTCGTAGATGGGTTCTTGATTTCTGCCTAGCTTGCGAATAGTAGGCTCGTAATCGGCTAGCATAGGGAAGATAATACGATCGCGTTGAGACAGGGACCCTAACTTAAGTAATCGACTTAGAGCATCTCTAGCTCCTGAATCGTGGTCCACATAAATACAAACTTTTTTTGCCAAGTTAACAGCGAATCTCAAGTATTCAATACTAACAGATTGAGGGATGTGAATACCTAACTGTTTGCCTAGCTCTAATAATTCTGATTTATCCAGAGATTTTACTTTTAAATCAATAGGTAAACGTAATAATGAAACCTCGAATTCACTAGGTGATTGTTCAGAGTCACTAGAACTAGAGCTACTCATCTCAATATAACAATAATAACAATTAACATATTTACCCTGTACGTTGAGAGAATAGAGGACATGATTATACGAGATCAAACACAGAATATAATAATTATGATAATGACCTGAAATGAAAATGTCAATAGATAATTTGAAGGCTAATCTTGTCAATTAATAAACTCTTTCTCATGAGAACGACGCCCAACACCATGTAATGGAATTACATGAATAGCGAAGACCATTGTAGTTCTATTACAATATAAACATAAAGTCAAATGCAAAACCGTTGACTTGAATCTTAGACCTCACTTTACTTGCTCATTAATATTACCTTCTTTTCATTTTTCTCCTTTTTGTTCTTCTTCTTCTTCTTCTTCTTCCTCTTCTTCTTTATCTTCTCCTTCTTCTTCCTCCTCTTCTCCTTCTACTCCTCCTCCTCCCCTTCTTCTCCTTCTTCTCATTCTTCTCCTCCATCTTCTTCTTCTCCTTCTTCTCATTCTTCTCCTCCATCTTCTTCTTCTCCTTCTTCTCATTCTTCTCCTTCTCCCTCTTCTCCTTCCCCTTCTTCTTCTCATTCTTCTCCTTCTCCCTCTTCTCATTCTTCTCCCTCTTCTCCTTCCCCTTCTTCTTCTCCTTCTTCTTCTCATTCGCAATACTGCGATAGAGAATGGATAGAGGAATAGATTATGAAGAAAAATGTAATGAGGTTTCTTCTTCTTCATCCGAAAATTCTCAGTTCAAAATGTGTCTGTTAACGATGGCCGCCATCTTGGATTTTTCTATGACAAATATTTTCAAGATTGATATCATAGATATTCTCTTTCTAAACATCATTACGAAGAGATTGATGCCATTTCCAAGTCTGTACCTTCAAGTAGTCATGAGTTACACGGTTTTCTAATTGTCTTGGTTTGGCATATTATTATAGTAAGTGAAAAAAACGTGTTTTCCACTGCAAACAGCACTTTTCAATTTTTTTTGTATAACGCTCCAGCCGTAAAATAAGGACTTACAGCCTTCAATTAGATGTCATTTTCAAGCTTTGGAAATACTCCACAACACTGTGCCAATAATACTAGTGTATGTCTGCTGCGAATACATATACAGAGTGGAAAGTGAAATATTGTCCCCAAAAATGTATGTTTCAAGTCTTTGAAGTTAAATTAATCACAGAAAAAAATAATCCAAATGACACGATTCTTTCAACATGAGATACATTGACTTTTTGGTGGTATGAAGTTCACCGTGCCAGCTAGTAACTAATAAAATATGCGTTTTAGAGGGACATTTTATAGAACAAAATTTGTAGAGGAAGATCATTGAAATATTTTTGTTCAAAAAACGGTAGAATACCTTAAACGGTATAGCAAAACCCTTAAAATTTTAGCGGCCATCTTGTTTTCGAGGTATTCGCCTGTGATTTCGACTTATCATAATCACAATCCTTATTATGCTAGACCTAAGGAAGAAATTGTGACATCTTTTACGGCAGTTACTCAAAAATGAATACGGAGTGCCTTTTTCATGACATTTGCGCCCGGACTATAAGTACAGTTCAAAATATTAATGAAGATTGAACACTATTCACAATCTTCTATATCTATAAAAGGCTAAGCCCCGACAGACTGAAATCACACCACAGCCCAAACTACTGAGCCTAAAAACATGAAATTTTGCACAATTGTTGCCGTGCTACCAATTCATCCTAAATAGGTTGAATAGCATTTTTCACCTATTAACCTAGAGAAAGTTATCGGCTCCAAAATGGTAAATTCTTGATAAATTATGAATGGATCTATTGCTTATGAATAAGAAATCCAGTTTTAAGAGCAAACCAACTTATAATTTTCATAAGAATTTTGGCAATATACAACACAAATCCACAGAACAACACCGTACAACGCTTAAACATATAGCATCATTAAAAGCTAAAATACTTATCCATTTATATAGTTGAAAACAATAGCTATAGGCTTGTAAACACTCAAATAAAACTATACAAGACTAGAACACCATAAAACTGTTCAAATCTCAAATTAAAACATTATAAATTTCAATTAAACAGAAAAATATTCAGAGAGCACAAAACACTTTCAATAGCCAGCCACCATTTTTTTAGAGAAGACTAACAATAACCTGCCTTTTAGATGAAGCCTAGAACAGTGACGTGAACACGTCATCGATATTAATTTCCAAAAAATTATAAATTACAAGTTTAGAATTTACATTTTACATTTGTTCTCAATAAAACTTTATTTCGAAACTGTTATTTTAAATTTATTTATCCTCTATGCTGTTTATAATGATCTGTTAATTCTGAAATAGAACTCTGTTTCAGTGATACCATGGAATGTGCAACACAATTATTTATGATAAATTCTCAGTTAAAAAATGTCTGCATATCGATTACTCTGATATTTACTATCAAGTTTTATAGATCTCGAATTGAAAATTCGATTTTAATCGAGAAAAAATGTAATATTAAATTGTTTATGGTAGCCTCAAAACATCCACTAAGAAAGGATTTTCAGAAATTTGCCCCCCTGAGGGAGCTGGGGCCCCCCAAACATTTTAAACTCTTTCACCGCTCATTGCACAGCAAAGTCATGAATAGCATTTTTGTTCAGCTACGAAAAATAGATGTATGCAGAAAAATTCCGATCAGGAGCACAGGGGGGCTCAGGAGAGGGCATTTTTCTAAAATTTTTATGTAAAATCGCACTACAGCTCAAAATAATTTTCCAACAGACTTGAAACTTTACACAAATATTCTTCAAACATGCTAGACACGCACTAAGAACGGATTTTTAAATATTTGGCCTCTAAGGGTTTCAAAGGATGAGGAAGGATCCTTTCAAGTAAGCTTATGAACATGTTGAGGTGAACGCCATATGGAATTGAGATAATTGACACATGATATTCTAACATATGTTGTAATCATTGGAAAGCTTCAAATAATCTTATCAATCAGCAAATCGAATTTATTTTGTGTTGGTCGAGAGCGCGAGCTTGCCACGTGTGTGTTCCATTGTTGTATGCTTGGCCAGTTCGGTTTGCGCCTTCTATCAGCTGTATATGGAGTCTCATACATTCGGATTAGAACAGAGCACAGAGAATTTCTTTGTTTAGGAGTTTGATAACTATTTTTTCAAATTCAAATTTTACTGCCATCAAAAATCACATTGAAAACTTTCTTAAGGCTAGCTTCACACGCTTTCGGTTTCATTCGGTTCGGTACGTTTTCGGTTCGGTTCGTTACCGAAAACGAATGAGGCTTTCATACATGTCAGGTTTTAATTTGTACGGTTCCAATCAGGTATTTTCTTCTCAAACACACCTGTGTCTGGATTTTCACAATTCATGCTTGTATATTTAAATATAACAGCTTGTGCTAAATTTTGATATGTTATTTCTTGAACAACAAAATTTTAAAATTAATTAAAAATTGTGAATTATTTGTTATTCTTATATTAATATTATTCTTTTTAATTTTGTTAATTTTTGATGTTCAGAGAGATGATTTTTTTGAATTGAATATTTGTTCTTGTTTTGACACATGGTATATAAACTTCATCTCTTCTCTCCATTGATGAAATCATGTAATATTTGTGGAAAAAAAATAAAGGAATTAAAAATTCTCCCTGAGTTTCAATTTATATCTTTCATATTTTTTTTAGCAAACTATTCATTGAGAAAGAAATGTTCCTGTGAACTAACAGAAATGAATCGACCATATGATTTTGACTTGGAAAATTTTGAAACAGATAATCATGATATCAGTTTAAAATAAAAACAAAAAAGGCAAGCGTGTGTAAAAGACTTTGTTATTTCCCGTTTCCCTAGCAACGAATTCGAATATGATGAAACCTATTCGTGTCGAGGGGGCGTTCGGTGCTATGCGGTTGCTATTTGGTACCGAATTCAAACCGAATCATTGTTTCACACTTATCGGAATTTGCCGAAAATGAATCGAAAATGAAACGAACCGAATGAATGTGAAACTAGCCTTAGACTTTATTTATAGACAACAAGATTACAAAAACAAAATGTCAAACATATAACTTACCTACTTTTATTTGTAGCACGGCCAGAAAAAGACAAACTTGAGTACTAGCCGTGAGTTCATTCAATATAACTTATAATATATTTTTTGTTAATATTTTGTGAATGAAAAGTAGTACGAGTTGATGACAGATGTGAGTAATTCTATATATTTGAACCAAATGGAACCAATCATATTGTAGTAGTCTGGGTCACTGCAATTGAAAGTTTTTTATTCTGTGGCTTATAAATTTCATATGTATTGATTGTCCATAATGTATCCAGTGTCCATAATTGAAGTGATTGAACTATTTAAAATTAATGGCTTACTGGTCCCTCATAGAATTTATAGTAGCCTATTCCTGGTGATTGAGCCTGTCTTTTTTTAGCATTGACCATTTTAATAATAAAGCTTTATTTACAACTAGCTTACCCAACGAACTTCGTACCGCCAAAAAGTCAATGTATCTCATGTCACACTTGACTTTATTTGGTGAATCATGAAATTTATCTAAGATTCAATATTTTCATTTACATCTCAATACGGACTTCCTATGTGCTTAGTCATGCAGCATTCATTATTCCGAAAACATATTCTTCTCAATCAATTGGTAGTAATCTATCAGTAAAGTGTTAAATTAAAAAAATAAATAGGTTAAATCAGTATTTCAAATATGAATTCAATGTTTTCATAGTTGTTGATTGTCAATAGATGGTCCAGGAAATATGCGATGTAGGATGAATACATATTCTTACATTTTAGGATGAATATACGCTAAGCTAAATTTAAAAAAAAAGTTAATTATTCAGTCATTCTTCAGTAATTGATGAATGCAATATGAACAACTCTCTTGACGTCTTTCATGACGTGGATATTTTTTTCCAACATTTTCCAGTTTCTCAATGATAGGGGAGTGATAATAATATTATTTTTATAGGTCTTCTAAGGAACCATTATCTATAGCTGGTACCACCAATCAACTACACTTCAACTCCAAACTACCTTAACTACCGTTTTAATACCAGTACACAATTAATCACGGGGTACTTGTTTATTACAGCTGGTAACTGTAGATGCTGAATCATATTATCACAATAATGATCTTGAATCATGACCATCTTTCCGTTCTTTCGTAGCCGCTCGGCCGACAATTTCGAAAGCAAAGGTCTGTAAAATTGATTAATGAATAATTATTATTAGCCCCCCTATTAAAATTTCTGTTCATAATATCCCCAATATTCACACAACATATTCCCAAAGTTTCATGCAGTTATGTCAAGTAGTTTTCAAGTCTATAAGGAACAAACAAACAAACAGACATTCATTTTTATATATAGATTTACATTCGGCTCAAACAAAAGCCTCTCTAAATGAAAGTAGTATGATAAGGTTGACAACTTTCAGTTCTGTTGTTTTAACATTTTGTTTCAAATCACTTTCAAAAAGTTCATGTAGTAATATCCATCAGTAGAGTGTTGAATTAAAAAAATAGATAGGTTAAGTACCGTAGTTAATAGTAGTTAGGTACCAACTATTGTGTTTGAGACACTTCTGGCGCCAGCATAGTTTCACCACTATTCTGTTCCACAGTCCTATCTCTTGCAGTCGTTAATCATATCTATAATAAAGTAAAGAGCTGGCTTATACACGTACGGGATAGGAAAATTATGTTTGACGCATCATCACGTCTGAACTACTGGACTAAGTAACTTGAAATTTTGCATATAGATTCTTAATTAACCAAGGATGGTTATAGGCCTTTTTTCAATTCTTCAAAATTTCATTACGTCAAGTTTTAAAATAGATGATCCTTGTGTAGCAAGGGTTCCTGCTAGTAATTAATAATCCACAACGTATGAACTCCATTAATGCATATTTTGGAAGGATCTTATCGCCAGTATTATTCTTGATATATTTGGATGAACTTCTCAAATTAAATATCCCGAATTCTACCAAGATATCTTTTGCTGATGATACAGTATTGTTATTTACTGGATCATCATGGAGAGAGGCATATGAAAACGCAAATGAAGGATTAAGCATTGCTAAGCGATGGTTTGACGAGCATACTCTCACATTAAATTCAAACAAGACAACATTTATTGCTTTTACTCCAACAAAAACTGGTGAACCACCTATTGAATTATATGTAAAAATTTACAACCATGACTCTCATATCGTCTTTAGACCCAATAATTGTATCTGTGGAACAATCGAAAAAGTCAATTTCCTAAAATATCTTGGAATAATAGTTGACAGTCACTTGAAATGGAACTTCCATGTACAACACATAATATCTAAATAAAAATACCTAATATACATTTTCTATAAAATTAATACTCTAAAGGATATCAAAATCATAAGAACCATAATATATATCATGCATACGCTCACTCCTTGTTCCAATATGGAATAGAATTATGGGGGGGTACCTTTGACACGCACTTTGATAGAATATTTACCCTGCAAAAGCATTTGATTAGATCCGCTCTAAAACGGCCTAGACTGTATCCTAGCAGGAATTTGTTTGTTGAATTTGGGGTTCCAACGCTACGACAGGTCTTTGTAGGGAAAATCATTACACATGCCAATAGAAATAAGCAGCATCTTACTTTGAATACACATTTACACAACCTCCGTCCGTCTGTACTCAATCCTTATACTCGAAACTTTACAAGATTAACTATAAATAAACATCAATTCACATACTTCATGGAATACTTTGCTAATATAGTCCCATATCACTTTATAAGCAATAGAATAACAAGAAAACTAAGTAGTGAAATAGAAGAGTGGGTAAAAGCAAGAGTTTATTTCCAAATAAGCGTATGAAATGATAATTTTGAGAAAATAGTGTATAATCCGTCTGTTATAGTACGTTTTTCTTGATTCTTTACGATAGGTATTATAGTATATATCCACTTTTAGTCTTTCTTAATATTATAATATTTGTATTTTTCAATCGCACTCACTGCTGGCGAACAAGTTCCACTTATGCCAGTAGTGCCTTTTTATATAAATTTATTTACTTATAATATTATTAATTTCATTATTGTACTGTATACTTCTAAAATTTTGTACTTTTGTTAACTTTATGTGACGTACCGGACAGTAAGCTTTTACAATTGCATTACGTTAATATAGAACAAATAATATGTATCACCATTTGTAACCAAGTTATAATTTTTTGTAAATATTGGGGGCTCCACCACTTCCCAGATGGGAAGAAGAGTTACAAAGGAGATACATAGCTGAAGATGGTAGAGCAGATTTTTTAAAGAAATAAAAAGAAGAAAACATTCTAAGAAATACAAAATTTATTGGTTTACAATATTTTAAAAAGAAAATATTTTGAAATGTATAAGTTAAAAGTTATATAATTTAGGCTATGAAGAGAAGGAAAACAGATTATTATCGATATCGAACAAGTCTCAATTATCTTATTTAAAAATGAGTTTCTATTTATTTCAATTTGATTGATTTTTGAAAACTATTTAGGTACAGTATTTACTATTTTGAGGATTTTCCTCTTGGTTTGAACTCTCTACATTTTTCTATTTATCATTTTTAAGTTCCTATAAAAAAGAAAAACAACATGACATTATAACTAATAAAATGATGGATAATTAATTGAGTACGATACCAATCCCCTTATGATGACCATCTCGTCAGCTTGGCTGGAAGGTGAGGTCTACAGGAAGGTCCAGGTCCTGGCCAGTCAGAGTCTTTGATTGTTCGGAGGAGCGGCACAAAAAAGACTGATTCGAAAAAGTGGGAAAATCTAATATGAAAATGCCGGCTGGTGGGGAGACTGGAAAGTTTCACCACTCTGAAGCTCTGCGATTTTTCATTCAGTCAGCGCAATTTGGCTTTCTAGTGATCCTGATTTTACTATTGAAAATTGAAAAGGGAAATAAATTAAAAATGTGATGTGCTTGAGGAGCTGTCAAAACCCATGGTTTATGACATCTCCCCCTCCTTCGCTTTGACAGCCGACTCTGGCTGTCCATTCTGGTCGATTTGTACAACTTCTAGTATAAAGTTTTTATACAAAGTTTAGTTTATTCGAAGCAAACATGTAAAGTTTTAGATGCACAAAATACATCAAATAATTAATTAGATAATGAAAAATTTCTAAGAATTGAAGTCTTGAAATATGATTGAGACTATATATGTCATACTTGATAAATTACGTTATTCCTCGTACCTTTAATATTAAACAATTTTTCAAGCAAATTGATTCAGTAGAAGTTACACCTTCAAACGAAAAATACAAACGCTATGAGATAATTACTTCAAAAATATTCATACATATATATTAATAATTCGAAAGTATTATGGAATTCCTATAGCCTAATAAAATGTCATAGATTGTTATCAATTTACTATTTAAGATGGAAACCAACTACACAATCAAAATTATAATAATTAAATTCTAAAAATTAATAGCATAAAAGTTCTTAGACAAAGAAAAATTGAATCACTATGATATAATTACCTCAAATCATAGAACTACAATATTATTATGTACATTATTTCAAGTAAAATAACCATTGAGTACATTCAATACTCGACAACTCAGTGAGTGCATTACTATACTCAATTCAATTCTACTCAATACCGTATTGTTGTGATGATATGATCTGTTATGATATACGTCTCTTTGTCATCATTATAATGCATCAATATAGGTTTTTTAATGAAACAGTTTCTCAGATCTTCAAATGCTTTTTGGTGAACTTCTGTCCACTCGAATTTCGTGTCTTTTCGTGTCAACTGTGTCAACGGATAAGCTCGTTTCGATAGGCAGGGTATGAACTTCCTGTAATAAGAAGTTGCTCCTAGAAATCGCTTTAGTTCAGTTAGGTTTTTTGGGACTGATAATTCCAGTATGGCTTCTACGTTTTCTGGTAGTGGAGATATTCCTTCTTCAGAAACCATGTGTGTCCAAGTACTTTCAACGATTTAAAGCAAATTTTTGATTTGTCCGGATTAAGTTTTAGATTAATTTCTCTAAGCCTACTGAAAACGTTTTTTATATTATCAATATGCTCTTCTATTGTTGATGACAAAATATACAAGTCGTCTATGTATATTAATACACTTTTATACAGCATGTCTGAAAATATATGAGTTATTCCTCTTTGAAAAGCAGCTGGAGAGATCGCTAACCCCATTGGTACTTTACGAAATTGATAAAGCCCATCTGGAGTGTTGAAAGCTGTTAGGTACCTAGAATTTTCAACTATTGACATCGAATAGAAAGCTGATGTCAAATCGAGGGTAGATAAGAACTTTGCTGTGCTAAGTGATTCCAGAACGGTTGTTGGATTGGGAATTGGGTATTTATCATGGATTATTTTAGAATTCATTTTTTTTTAATTTACCACCATCTTCGGTTTATTATCTCTATTCCTCACCAAGAAGGCTGGTGAAGCGTAATTTGACCTCGCTTTCTCAATTACATTTGACTTCAATAAACCATCAATCATGTCATTCATTTCAGAGCGTTCTGATGCCGCTAATTTGAATGGTGATGAGAACACAGGTGTATTGTCTGCTAAATTTATATGCACAGCCGGGAGTTTGGAATCAGGAATGTCATATTTGTCTTTGGTTAATCTCTTTGACTTCCAAGAATTCTGTTCCTTGGATTGATTCTTTGTTTGATTTCAGTTTTATATTTCCCAATTGGGTTCCAATTCTGAGAGTCAAAGGCCTTGAAGAAAAATTATAAGCAATGAATTCAAGTGAAGTGTCTGTAGCTTTAGTGAAAGAGACATCTATTTTGCATTTATTCAAGTAATGCGGATTTGGTGTGAACAGATAATTATTGCAATTGAGGATTCCAGCATTGTTCTCCACAAACACATCAATCTGTTCATGAGGTTTTAATAGAATATCGTTTTTTAAAACAATAGGTATCTCTTTGATTGTCCCATGGGATTTTTTTTCTATTTCTGTTGAATGCGCGAAAAAACTTGTCTCAGAGCCTTCGCCGATTTCTAGGCCTGCTTTCAGTTCAACGCATTTTTCTGAGATATTTGAAATCTGAAATTTTATGATTTGAAAGTTGTCAACCTCATCGGATAATGTGTGAGAGTAAATGGTTTTGCGTAGCAAGGTATTCTTCGGTGTGAAAAATTGTGAGCTACTCTCGTGAGAGTTTTTCCACATTGCAATTTCTTTTGTCTCTAACGGATGAATTTTTATGTCAGTATCTAGAATGAAACGTTGAGTTATCATATATGATCCACATTGTACTCTCTTTATCCAATTGCTATCCATGGGAATGGATACTCTCTCATTGAGTTTTATCTCGTGGGATCTGTATTTGAGATCAATTCCATTTTTTAAGAATTTATTTCCTACCAGTAAATCTACTGACAGTTTTTCAACTATGTAGCATTCTTGTTCATATGCGATATTTTCTATTGAAAATTTTACTACTGCATTTCTATAGAATGAGATTTTTTCCCATTGGCTGCATATAGTGCAACATCCAGATTATCAACTATTTCTTCTTCTGGAACTAAATCTTTCTCAGCAAGACATACATTTGAGCCTGAATCCATCAAAATACTTATTTGTTTATCCTTTGATTTACCAACAATTTCTAATGCTGATCCTACAGTATTGCATTGTGACTCTATTGGTACTAATTTGTCTGGAGGTTCAGGTGACAAGAGGGGTGATTTTGTAATGATATCGAGCTTTTCTTCTATCAACAAGAAAGCGTTTGGCTTATCATCCATAGTTGATAACGGTCGTTTTTCATCTAAGCACTTTTTAATACTTTTAAAATTTTTGATTCTAGTTTGGCAATATCGTTATGCTCTGAAAATCCCTCTATTGTCCTAGATGTTATCAAATAGTAAAGTATATTGATAAAATATCCAATCAATAGAAGTTGGGTTGTCATTCCATTATGAAAACTCAATTGTTGGTATTTTCCCATATGTGAAATGCTTTTCGAGGCTGGGAGAGTTTTTCTCAATAGAAAAATTTTGTAGGCTAGATTTTTAGCTTCTTGATAGTTATGATTCAATGAATTTGTATAATGGTAAATTTTTCCGGTTCTGTTATCGCTTATTATTAACGAATAGCTATCCTTCAAGTTCTAATTGTTGGTCATTTTTGCAGGTTTTTTGAAAACAAATAACCAATATGGCACATCAATGTTATCTTCTTGCATTATTTCACTTAGGTTTTTGTTAGTACTCGTTAAAAGACTAAATGTATTTGGAGTATCGAAAACTTGAAACTCAGTTAATATAGGAAAAGCATAATTATCTATTATGTTCTGAATAATTCTCATTGTATCTCTATCTTCATTATTTTCATGTAGGGTCTTACTATTTCTCTTACTGATTAAATTCATGTCGAGTGAATTATCAGATTTTAGAACTACATTTTGGATCTCCTTTTCGTTTGAGTTTTCTGGAGTCATATTAATATTCTTTCCTATTTTTGGTGTTGTTTCTGATGACTCGTCCGAATTTATAGGAGTGGCTGCTATTTCAGCATAGGATTTTTCATTTTGAGAGAATTGAAAATTCGGTAAGTCCTGAATTTTATCTACGATATCTTTTTCAATTTGAGATGGACACCTCACAGTGGTCGCTTTGCTAGGTGTCCTCGTTACACGTTTTTTGGATGTTTATTAAACTGACATGAATCTACTTTGCGACCAGTTTTTTTACAAATTTCACACTGGGGCTGAGCCTTTTCAGATGAATTTTTCTGGTTTAAAGCATTGTAAAAGCATTCATCTGTGTTGTCATTTTTGTAATTACAGATGGCACAATAGCGTTGTTTTTTATTAGGGATTGAAGTGTCTGAACGATTTTGTTGATCTTTCTGATTTAATCGGTTGTGGTAGCAATTCTCTGTTGTATGGCTTTGATAGTGACAAATTGCGCATTTTTGTTGTTTAGTATTGAACTTACGTGGCTCATAACGACCCTGATTTTTTTGTGAGTTATTCCTGTTCGGGTTTTGATACTCATCTGCTCACATTGTCGAAATTAAGGGTATTTTGCTTTTGCGAAGTGGCAGAGATTGTTTCAAAGTATTGAGCGGCACTTCCTTTCAAATAGAATGGAAGGTATGTGAGGCAATCATCCTTATCCCAAGAGTTTGCCGTGGCAACTCGTTTATAATTTTGAATAAAGTCGGAAATATTTTCGTGAGGTGCGGCGGAAATGTTTGAGGTGTGAAAAATGGTCTTTTTCTTTCAGCCATTGTTGACTGGATTTGGTCGTCTTGTTTTGCTATTTTAGAGTTCGTAACTTCAGGTGTTTTAAAAGGAATTGATAATAAATTTGGCATTGAGGTGGATAGTTGTTGTTTTTTTGTGGCCAGTTCAAGACTTTCTTTAGGGAAAATAAATTCGGTTTGACTTGTTTGTGTTACAAATTTTGATGGAGTTGATGGGCGAGAAATTTCTCCTGCCTCCTGGAGTTTGAAGTTTTGCCTTAGTGTTCTCTCTAGATTATATAGATCAGGGAATTGGTCTTTTAATTCATCTGGAAGTTTAACAGTCGTTAAAATATATTGAATAGCCCTTTCGCGCTCTTTTTGGTAATTAGGAAGGTCATTGAAATTCTTTTTTATTAATCTGAGAGTGGACCTAATAAATTCTAAATCCGCATTTTTTGGTATATGAAGGTTGTATTGTTCTGCTAGGTTGATTGCTGTTGTTAAATCGAGTTTACCCGTGGAAATACTTCTAAGGTCAGGTAAACTAGTCATTGGAATCAAATTCTATTTAAATTGGGGATTGGAATCAATTTGTAATATGAACATAGAGCATAATAGTATTGAGGCATGCACATAAACAAAAGAGCAATAACTTAGAATAACTAATTTGATAATGAATCATTCATTTGGTGTAGAAGTTTGTTCATTCTTCCTGATTTTTGAGAAAATATCTCTTATTTGAATAAATATTTACATAGATCAATTGAAAATAACAATGAGCTCGATTCATAACGTAACTCGCAGACGTGCTGAAATGAAGGTCATGCAACACAGTATTGTTAAATTTCAAGATCACTTTCACTGTCAATGAAGTTTCCCTTTCATTAGCTACTCTTGACATTCCAATTTAAGTTGAACAGAAAATTGTTTGTTTACTATTTATCTGATTGTATTATTGAATTCACTATTATTGTCACCAAAACTTATTGAATTCACCAATCATATTTTTATTGTGTAAAGAGACCGGAAAAGTCCAACTGAAGGTTAGATTAATCTGTTTTATTTTTAAGCTTTAATTTTTAGTGAACAGAAATAAACACGGCGTGCCTCCACCATTTGTGACGTAGGCCTACCGGACAGTAAGCTTTTACAATTGCATTACGTTAATATAGAACAAATAATATGTATCACCATTTGTAACCAAGTTATAATTTTTTGTAAATATTGGGGGCTCCATCACTTCCCAGATGGGAAGAAGAGTTACAAAGGAGATACATATCTGAAGATGGTAGAGCAGATTTTTTAAAGAAAGAAAAAGAAGAAAACATTCTAAGAAATACAAAATTTATTGGTTTACAATATTTTGAAATGTATAAGTTGAAAGTTATATAATTTAGGCTATGAAGAAAAGGAAAACAGATTATTATCGATATCGAACAAGTCTCAATTATCTTATTCAAAAATGAGTTTCTATTTATTTCAATTTGATTAATTTTTGAAAACTATTTAGGTACAGTATTTAATATTTTGAGGATTTTCCTCTTGGTTTGAACTCTCTACATTTTATTTATTATTTTTAAGTTCCTATAAAAAAGAAAAACAACATGACATTATAACTACAAGGGTAGGCTGATAACTAATGCACACATGCTTGTAGAGCACAAACTAAATAAACTTCAGAAGCGTGCCTGGTGGCATGTGGAAGTACTATTTCTCCTCTACACGGCTGCGCAGTTTGAAGGCGTTGTGTTCATCCAGTTTGATTTGGTTAGTGAAAGTATGGCGTCGTGTTCTGGTGTTATGTCAATGCGCTGTTATCGAATTTTTAACTGCTGAGAAAGTGAATCCTAGTGAGATTCATCGTCGTTTAAAGGCTGTTTATTGTGACAATACTGTTGATAGGTCTACCATGAATCGATGGGTTATAAAATTTCGAGATTGCCAACCTGGAAAAGCCTCAATTGTTGATGAAACACGCAGTGGACATCCAATCACTGCCTCAGACGATAATCATTGTAAACTCGTCAAAGACTTGATCCAAAATGACCGGGGAATCACTCAACAGCATATTGCAAACCAAGTTGGAATATCCAGGGAACGTGTCGGCTTCATTATTGAACAATTGGGATACCATAAAATCTGTGCATGATGGGTACAACGCCGTCTGACAGACAAGAATAAACAGCGTCGATTGAAATGCTGTGAACAACTTTTGAAGCGCTACCATGATGAAGGAGATGACTTTCTTTTGAATATTGTGACGGGGGACGAGTCATGGGTTCGTCATTATGACCCTGAAGAAAAAAGGCAGAGCACTGAATATCGTCATTCACATTCTCTTGTTGTGAAAAAGTTCAAAACACAACCGTCCGCAGAAAAAATTCTTTTGACTGTGTTTTGGGATGCTCGCAGAGTTTATGTGACTGATTATCTGGAAAGAGGGGCAACGGTAGAATCTGCTCAGTAAGACTCTGAAACACCTCTGACGTCGAGTTTGTCGTGCTAGAGGCAGCCTGGCGCCAATAATCTTGCAACATGACAACGCTCGGCCACACACTTTGCATGCAACTGAAGAGGCTCTGAGAAACCTGAAGTTTGAACCGATTCCTCACCGTCCATATTCTCCCGACCTTGCGCCTTGTGATTTTTATTTTTTCCTCTACTCAAGAAAGACCTTGAGCGGAATCATTACAGCTCGGACAGTGAAGTGAAGGCAGCTGTTGCATTGTGAGTTTGAGAAAAGTCGGAAGAATTTTTCAGTGACAGAATAAAAAAACTTGTAACACGTTGGGAGAAATGTGCAATGCTTAACGGTGACTATGTAGAAAAATAAATACATGATTTGAAGTGAAAGGTTTGTACTTTAATTCATTTTTTACCGAATCTTGCTATTTGCTTTTGTTTGCCTTCTACAAGCATATGTGCATTACTTATCAGCCTACCCTCTTAATAAAATGATGGATAATTAATTGGGTACGATACCAATCCCCTTTATGATGACCATCTCGTCAGCTTGGCTGGAAGGTGAGGTCTAGAGGAAGGTCCAGGTCCTGGCCAGTCAGAGTCTTTGAGTGTTTGGAGGAGTGGCACAAAAAAGACTGATTCGAAAAAGTGGGAAAATCTAATATGAAAATGCCAGCTGGTGGGGAGACTGGAAAGTTCCACCACTCTGAAGCTCTGCAATTTTTCATTCAGTCAGCGCAATTTGGCTTTCAGGTGATCCTGATTTCACTATTGAAAATTAAAAAGGGAAATAAATGAAAAATTTGATGTGCTTGAGGATCTGTCGAAACCCATGGTTTATGACAATTATTTTGTGATTGTAGATCTATGTCTGTAAAATTATTTGGCAAATAAATTACAATTACAATCTATAGTCCATGCCAGCCTTAAGCTGCGTATGCATATTTGTGCTTCCAACCAGCACCGAGCACGCTCCTCCCTCATACCACCCTCGTACCACCATCGAACCACAGTCGCACTGCCTATGCACCCATCATGAACGTTATGGAAGATGTTAGATCTTCTCGCGTTCCCCGGTCGAACACTGTTGCTCCCCGGTTGATCATCAATCGCTCTGCTGGAGTGACATTCGGTTGCGGAGCAGAGTGAAAGTCTGTACGCATCTTTAGACTACAGCATTGTTCTTATAGGGTACAGTGCTGCCAGATATTCAACCGAGAAAGTCAAATCAGCCGGTTTTCATGTTTTCAAATAACTGTTTAACAATATTAAATATTTAAAAAAAAACTGTTTAAAATTTAAAAAAGTTTTTCCTTTTCTTCTTCTTTCATTTTTTCTTTTTCTTTTTGTCTTTCTTCTTCTTCAATTTTTAATTGTTCTTTTTGTCTCTCTTCTTCTCCTCTGTCTTCTTCATCTTCTCCTGTGTCTCCTTTTTCTTCTTCTCCTTCTTCTTCTCTCTCTCTCACTCTCTCTCTCTCTCTCTCTCTCTCTCTTCCTCTTTATCATATCCTCTATCATAGCAGTTAAAAATTGAAACTTCCCTTGTTCATTCCTCTTGTCCACGATGACGTTTTTCAAAATCTACTCAATTAGTTCTTTAAAATGAGACTTGATCTAACAAAATCGGTCAAGGAACCACGGAAGAGTCAAGGTCTCAAAAAAAAAGTTCGCCCATTTCATTTAGAGATAGGCATCACGCACTACAAGCTTGTACATCAAGTTGCAGATTTAGAAGTATTCTATTATTTCTCATTCGATTGAATTAATGAAATATTGAAACTGGAACGTTCTCATTCAGCCATATCCCAAATGACAGAAAACTTTAAAGAATTTTTCTAATTGACAGAAAACGTTGTTTGTCGCATTGAGCCTAAAGTGATAGGTTTCCCAAACGACCGAAAGTGTTAGGTTTCCCAAATTACCGAAAGTGATAGGTTTCCTGAACGACCGAAAATTTCTCTAGTTTGTCGCAAATGACTGAAAGCGTTTGGCCAATTGGGAAAAAGTAGTTTTCGGCCGTTTGGGAAAATATAGCATTTTGGTCGTTTGGGATTCTGTCAATTGGGACCCCACGACCGAGACAACGTTATGCATAAAATATGCTGGGAAGTGACGGTTTATTCAGATCACACAGATACACACAATACATCCACTAAGATACAGATGACACAACTTCAAGTAGGCAGCAAAATACAAATTTCTCCAACACATGTTTCAATAATAAGCGATTTTAGGTCATTTCAAACAATTAAATAACGTTACATAACCCTCTAACCCTTTCTATCCCACTGTTGTTCCTGAACAACATGACTTTCTATGATGTCTATTGGATCAGTGATTGAATGAATCTGCCATCTACTGGCCTTGTTTGAAAGCTACATTAGTCTAGTTTAGTATTATACCACTAGAGAGCACTCAAATGCAGTCTAATTTCTGAAAAAGCAGCTGTCATATCCAATTGTACCAACACTTCAATGTGACAATTTTCTTCGGTTTTTATAATTTTTTATAAAATTCCAAAGAACTGAAAATAAGAATAAAAAATATCCATATAATTGTTTATTATTTCATGATGAAATATTAGTCATAGAAATAGAAACTTAAATAAAAATATCATTTATATTCAAAATTGGTATGAAAGCAAATAGCCTAAAGCTACGTTTACACTGTATGTAGTTGTACACTATAGTACATTATACATTACATTATAGTAGTGTACACTATATGTAGCTGGGGAGTTATATGAAATTGAGCTACATAGAGCTCTGCTATAAGGAGATCTATGCAAATTTCATGTAGCAGAGCTAGATGTAGCTCTGCTGTAATTAACTTTGATGCCATTACTTGTAGCAGAGCTACATATAGTTTGGAATAAACCACTATTCACTGCTCAGTTATCCCAACCAGATGCCAAAGAAGATTGTAGTTCTTACAGCAGCTGCTGCTTTCGGCGAAGCTACTGTGATGCTTTCAGCACAGAGAAGAGAGAGAAGATATTGGATAATTTTGTAAATTTTGGATAGCTCATTTTCTGCTATATAGCTGAGAAAATAGGCTCAACTGCTATATAGCATATCTCCAAAGTCACTTTTTGAACTTGTAGCAGAGCTTTATAGCTGAGCTACATGTAGCTCTGCTACATAGTGTAACCTAGCTTCATAATTCCCTTCTTTTCCAGACACTGGAAGAAATATTGGACATGAACATGGGTATTTTGTAAAACAAGGACGTTGCAAGCTGTGTAAGACTGGGTACACCAAGGTGTATTGCACAAAATGTGGAGTACGTCTTTGCTCAGTCCCAAACAGAATGTGCTTCAATGATTACCATAGATAAAATAAAAAAATCCAATAGGCTACAAGGAACAACTTGTTCTACAAAAATAGTAAATATGATAAAGTAGTAGATGTAGTAAATTTATAATATGATAAACCCCAGTTTTTAGTTTGTTTCATATTATGTAAGTATGTATCAGTTAGTTATAAACATAATAAATAAGTTAGTAACCAAAATATAGTTTTAAAAAAGTAGGAAATTTATGATATTTAGAACCTTATTTTCAGTCTCAATTTCACGTTTTTATATTATGTAAATATGTATCAGTTATGAATATAATAAATAAGTTAGTCACCAAAATCTGGTTCTGTGTATCACATTTTTGAGAATCCATTTTACTACTCTTGAGAATTTTATTATATGACTTTCATTGTTATAATGTTGAAATCAAGAAAAAATATTGATTAGGAATGATTCCATAATAAAATCATTCACTTTTCCTTGAATAAAGCATGATGAAAGTACCATTGATTTTTCTAATGTAAAACCAAAATTGTTTACTATACGTATTTGAAATGACCCAAATGTCCCAATGTTGTTTTAAAACAACATACCCCTAGGGGCCCCTGGAGGGTGAGAGAAATTTGGGAAAAATTATTTTCTCATTTTCAAGAGTGTTTTGAAACATAAAAACACCAGAATAATTTTTTCATCTTGTTTTTTCATAAATTGAGATAGAAAGGGCTAAAGGTGTTTCACCAATCACCAAAGCTGCCATATCTCAGTTAATATTGGTGCAATCTTAAAAAATAGGCAATTAAATTTACTAAAAAAAGTTGTTCTTGTAATTTTTGTGTAAAACCAACGGTTCCTGAGTTTTCTAAGAAACTAAATTTTAAATGGCCGCTATTTTGTTTTATGACTTTGAAAAATCATCATAATTGTTTTGTGGGTTTGTCTAGTTGTTATAAATGTTTATGCAGAGTTTCAGTTTCGTATGTTCAACCATTATTTAGGAAAAAAGTGAAAAAAGCAAAATGGCCGCTATGTAACTGAAGACTTCCGCACAATTTAAATATGATATTTAGATATGTTTTTCACCCAGGAACAAAGCCCTGGAGCAGGGGTTCCAACAAAATTTTCCCAAGGACCCCCTCTTCCATTTATTATATTTATGCGGACCCCACTACTTCTTAAATTCACAGTTATAAAAATATTTTCACCTACCGCCAGCCCCCCCCCCCAACACTCTTTATAGTAATAAGTATAGCAGCTGATCTGATCAAATAAGAGTTAAAAAAAGATATGCCTTGTATCTATCATCTTTTTAATAGGTTGTCAGAATATTTATAAACTTCATAGTGAAATCAGGAAGAGCCAGTTTAATATTATTATTTTTCATTGCTTCAGATTCTGTTGAAAATTCATAGAAATTAATAACTCAATTCGATAATGAGAAGTAGTTGCCATTTCAAGGAAAATGTAGGCAGTTTTTAAATCATCAATAATCGTCATTATTTTAAAATTATGGTAGGCTGTGTTAGAATAATATTAAAAAAAACTTTAGATTTATAATTTTTTGCATGCTTTTATCATGATAATTTTCGTGTTATTATTACTGTAAAATTATTGTTATTGTAGAATCAGTACGGAAATTGTTCCACTAACTTGGTTTCTATATGGAGAATGCGATCCTTGTACGATACCTCAGCTCCAATAAGTTGTGGAAATGAAGACTAGGTACACTGTTCCTAATAATTATCACTATTTGTTCAATGGGATGAGTTGAATCTTTCTTCACGTTCATGATTCCTGAGATATCAGGCTCCATACTTGACACATTCACTCCAAAATCTGACCGCATATCATGTTTAGTCAATTTCTAAACATGTTTTTCATTAAATACATTGATGAAAACGTTCGTTCACAACCTTTACGGTAAGTTGTTGCAAAGGGAAGGGCCTTATAGGCCCGCCGTAAAGTAGACTCATGCTAATCCACGAAAAGCAACCCGCGCCGTGGGATGTTTTGTAAACCATTGCTATAGAATTATTCACATCAATCAGCTGAAAAGTGGATTATTCATTCTTTTCTTTATCCGGCGCTACAGCCCTAGGTGAGCTCTGGCCTCCTTCAAAACACGCCTCCATTCTTCCCTGTTCATGGCTCTTTCCTTCCATCCTCTCACCCCCATCTTTCTTAGGTCATCCATCACTTGATCCACCCACCTGTTCCTTGGCCTACCTTTCTTTCGTCTGCTGTGCAACTTGCTATTAAAAACTATTTTCTGCATTCTAGCCTCACTCATCCTCATCACATGCCCCAACCACCTTATTCTTTGGGCCTTAATGAAGCATACTATATTTTCTCCTTTTATTAATGCTTCTATTTCTTCATTTTTTCTTATTCGCCATTGCTGCTCATTAACCTGAACGGGACCGTAAATTCTTCTTAGTATGGATCTTTCAAAGATTTTTAACGCATTTTCGTCAGCCATATTCATCACCCAAGTTTCTGCCGCATATGTTGCCACTGGACGCACCAATGTTTTATATATTGTTATCTTCGTGCTCCTGCCGACCAACTTACTTTTTAATAATCTAAAATTGGCATAGTAGGCCCTATTAGCTGCTTGGATCCTTTCTTTTATATGAGCATTATTACCTGTGGCATTTATTGGGCATCCTAGATACTTGAAGTTCTCTACACCTGCAAACTTTTTGTTATTTATGTAGATATTTCTTGGTACTCTGGACTTGACTGCTGACACACACAGATATTTACTCTTGTTCTCATTTACAACCAGTCCGACTTTTTGTGCTTCAATTTCCAGGATTTTATAAACTTCTTTCAAGCATGCCACACTTCTAGCCATTATTACCACGTCATCCGCATATGCACATACTTGATGCATCTTGTTGAATATGGTACCTCTCTGATCCACCCTTTCAATAGCTTTCTGGAGAGCAATGTCGAACAGTACTGCTGAGAGCCCATCATCCTGCTTTACACCAGCATTAAAATGAAAGCTTCTGCTCAGTCTATTTCCCATCTTCACTTTGGCTGTAGTAGCAGCCATTATCATTGTGATGAGGTTAACAAGCTTACTCGGAATACCAAAACTCTTGAGTATCTGACACAGCTTAGGCCTGATGAGACTATCAAAGGCTTGCTTAAAATCAATGAAAAGGCAGTGCACATCTATTCCATGCTCATAGAATTTTTCTATTATTTGTTTTATTACAAAAATCTGGTCAGTTGTACCCCTATCTCTGCGAAAGTCACACTGGTATTCACCAAGTATATTTTCTGAATATGGCTCCAGTCTATTTCTTATGATTGCAGAGGAAATTTTATATACAACATTCAATGGGGTAATCCATCTATAATTCTGGCACTCCATTTTGTCTCCTCCCTTGAAAATCGGATGAATAATACCCCCTCTCCATTCTACAGGCATCACTTCCTCTCTCCATATTAGACCTATCAGGTAATGCAAACTTTCGAAAAGAGTTTGTCCTCCTTCTTTGATTATTTCTGCCATGATATCCTCTCCTGGTGCCTTACCATTTTTCATTTGTTTTGCCACCTGCATTATCTCTTGGATTGTTGGAGGATTAGTAACATCGTTTTCTATTTGTACTTGTATTTCATCCTCATTTCCATCAATATCTTCAATATGTGCACGGTTCAGAGTCTCCTCAAAATATTCCACCCATTATTATTCTTCAAATAATATTCTTCGCCCAAATATTCTTCACTAACCACTTTCCCATCCTTTCCACGGTATACCATCATTCTTGGTTGGAATCCTTTCCTCATTTTATTTAACACCAAGTAGAACTTCTTGGTTTCACTCACTCTACTCATTTCCTCAATATATTCCAAATCGTGCTTCATTTTTTCTCTCTTTTTTCTTCTACAGATTTTATCAGCCATTCTCCTTTTGTTCTTGTAATCTTCAAAGTTCATTCTGGTTTCCTTTTGTATCATCTTCATACGAGCAGCGTTATTTCTTTCTATAGCTACTCTGCACTTATCATCAAACCATTCTGTTCTACCTGCTCTATTCACCTGCCCAAGAATTTCCTTTGCCACTTCATTTACTGATTCTTTTATGACTTTCCAGTTCTCTTCTACGCTTTCTCTTTCACCTCTACTCCTGATTTCTTCATGTTTTCTGTTTCTATATATTTCCTGTACCTTTCATTTTTTAAATTTTCTAAATTCCATTTTCTCGGCTGTATTTTATTTTCCTACATTCACTTATTTTCTCTCTGAGGACTGCCTTCACTAAATAGTGATCAGAGTCACAATTTGGCCCTCTACAGCTCCTAGTGTCTATTATGGAGGATGCGAATTTTTTCCTTATTACCACATGATCAATTTGATTGATTGTTCTACCATCTGGCGATTTCCATGTACCAAGATGTATTCTCTTATGAGGGAAGTGTGTGCTCTTGATATACATATTTGTCCTGGCCGCGAAATTTGCTAATAGCCATCCATTTTTACTTGTCATCTCATGGATGCTATTTTTCCCTGCAATGCCTTTCAATTCATCTTCTTTTCCTATCTTAGCATTAAAATCTCCTAGGACCACCAGTATATCATACCTAGGAT